>NC_071115.1:31660000-31707500 GCF_024256425.1 Clarias gariepinus | reverse complement strand
ATGAGACTAGTGTGTGTGTGTGTGTGTGTGTAGTGAGACTAGTGTGTGTGGGGGGGGGTATGTGTGTAATGAGTGTGTGATGAGACTAGTGTGTGTGTGTAGTGAGACTAGTGTGTGTGTGTGTATTGAGTGTGTAATGAGACTAGTGTGTGTGTGTGTGTGTGTGTGTGTGTGTGTGTTGTGAGACTAGTGTGTGTGTGTGTAATGAGTGTGTAATGAGACTAGTGTGTGTGTGTGATGAGACTAGTGTGTGTGTGTGTGTGTGTGTGTGTGTGTGTAATGAGACTAGTATGTGTGTGTGTGTGTGATGAGACTAGTGTGTGTGTCTGTGTGTCTGTGTGTGTGTGTAATGAGACTAGTGTGTGTGTGTGTGTGTGTGTGTGTGTGTGTGTGTGTGTGTGTGTGTGATGAGACTAGTGTGTGTGTGTGTGATGAGACTAGTGTGTGTGTGTGTGTGTGTGTGTGTGTGTGTGTGATGAGACTAGTGTGTGTGTGTGTGTGTGTGTGTGTGTGTGTGTGTGTGATGAGACTAGTGTGTCTGTGTGTGTGTAATGAGACTAGTGTGTGTGTGTGTGTGTGTGTGTTATGAGACTAGTGTGTGTGTGTGTGTGTGTGTGTGTGTGTGTGTGTGTGTGTAATGAGACTAGTGTGTGTGTGTGTGTGTGTGTGTAATGAGACTAGTGTGTGTGTGTGTGTGTCTGTGTGTGTGTAATGAGACTAGTGTGTGTGTGTGTGTGTGTGTGTGTGTAATGAGACTAGTGTGTGTGTGTGTGTGTGTGTGTGTGTGTGTGTGTGTTATGAGACTAGTGTGTGTGTGTGTGTGTGTGTGTGTGTGTAATGAGACTAGTGTGTGTGTGTGTGTGTGTGTGTGTAATGAGACTAGTGTGTGTGTGTGTGTGTGTGTGTGTGTGTGTGTGTAATGAGACTAGTGTGTGTGTGTGTGTGTGTGTGTGTGTGTGTGTTATGAGACTAGTGTGTGTGTGTGTGTGTGTGTGTGTGTGTGTAATGAGTGTGTTATGAGACTAGTGTGTGTGTGTGTGTGGGGGGGGGGGTATGTGTGTAATGAATGTGAGTTTCTGCTGCGTCACTCTGAAGCTCCTGCGCTCTGTACAGAATGAGTTCATATCTGAGGCTGATCAGCTGATCATCGGCCACGCCCACTCACACTGACCGATCGAGCGCTTCGTCTCTGTTATAAGTGTAATAATAGTTTATAAACGTTCTGATTTTGGAGTCGGTGTGAGAAACGCGAATCGCGGCTCATAACTGGAGATATCTGTCCTGTACACAGAACCCTGCACTGAGCCTGAGAACCCTCGAGATGTTAAGACACAAGATATCTTAAGACTGTAGATGATATGGTGTACATATGCAGGTCACATGGGTCACATCTACACACATCTACACAGAACCTGAGCCGCGAGTCTGACGGCTCACAGGGAAATTCACGGGAAAAGGAAATTTATGTATAAACTGAGATATTATATTATTCTTCACACTGTGATTACAATCAGGAACCCATCCAGCGTCGCTCCTCCCCACCATCACCTTCACAATCTCACTCAGCAGGTCAAACCGACACTGAAATAAGAGTCATTATCAGAGCTGCTTCTGCCCCGAGGCTTCAACTGGCGTGCTCAGCCCTGACAGCTCGGCTCTTCACATTTAACACCAACATCAATGAGTGTTTAATGAATATTACAGAGTGTATGACGCTCCAGTAGCTGCTCTGAAATAAATCACATGAATTAATGGAGATGTTGATGTCAATTGTGTCACTTTATTTAGAAGAAAAATTTACAAAGATAAAAAAAACTCATCTTATCATTCGAATCGTTAGTATGATTTATTAATTCGTAACTAATATTCAGTTTTGAAATATTTCTTTACTTTCTAGGGATTTTTCAGTGAAGCTTGAGTTTAACCAATCAGAAGCATTTTGCCAGACAAGCTCCGCCTCCAAGTGTTCTGAGTCTGTATTAAAGCTCTTTCTCTGAACAGGAACTTAAAAACATTATTCCTGGAACTACAAACCTAGAACGCAACTTGGTCCTGGTCCCTCTGCTGAAAGTGTCCAAAGTCCTGTACTCTAAAAAAAGTTCCTCTATCGAGTTAAAGAACGGTCCGAAAGGTCCTAATGGTCTCATAAAATTCCCTTAAAGGTTGCTGAGTTCCTGCTTATGAAAAGAACATGAAGTTTCATGAAAAGTGAAAAAGTCCCTAAACAGTCCGGAGTCGTTAAAAAAGTGTTGTGAGTTAATAAGTTCCTAAAAATGCTCCTGGAGAGTTTCTGGGGACATAAAGTCACTGAAAAGCTCCTGAAACGTCTCTTGACGTATTGATAAAATGATTGTTCTGCTTAAAAGGTTCCTGTATCTGCTCCTGTTGTTCTGAGAGAAGCTGGAGGTGTTTGCTGGATGGACAGTGAGACGAGGATCAGGAGGATCTCTGGGTTATGACGGCTGTAATTCATTGGACTTCTACTGAAATGGAACTTTTAGGAGCTTTGTCATGGAACTTCTCTTTTCTGTCGGTTTCCAGCTGGTGCATGTGTTCTTTCTTTGCTCTAATCATGTGACTGACGTGATGTGATGCTAACAGGACGTAGATGTTTGAGAGTGTGTGTGAGGTGTGACTTTCTAACTGAATCATAACGTCATGACGTGTTCATACACACAGAGCATAATTATGACCTTTTATATTTTTTATGATCAACAAACACTGAATCATTAGAGAAACTGGTACAGGTTGAGCAGAGAGACAGGGAGAGGGACAGAGAGTGAGACAGAGAGAGGGACAGAGAGTGAGACAGAGAGAGGGACAGAGAGAGTAAGACAGAGAGAGTGAGACAGAGAGAGGGACAGAGAGTGAGACAGAAAGAGGGACAAAGAGTGAGACAGAGAGAGTGAGACAGAGAGTGAGACAGAGAGAGGGACAGAGAGTGAGACAGAGAGAGAGCAGGAAACACAAACTCACATCCAGCTGTCCGTGAAAGTCATTATGATCTGCGTCATTACGTTATTAGGTATAATTATAACTTCTGAAATTTTAATTCGTCACCTTACACGTTCCAGTCCAACACGCTTCACCAGAAATTACACAATAAAACAATAACAATAATAATAATAGAAATAATAATAATAATAATAATAATAACAAAAGAGTTTATCATAAGTGTTTAATGACAGGAGTGCTCCTTGAAATTTTAAACCAGAATAAAACACTTTTCACATTAATAAGAATCAGGATCTTTTAAAGGGCACTTACAGTTGTGTTCAAAATTATTTAACCCCCAATGCTGTAAAGGGTTTTAGGGAATTCAGTGTACATTTGTAATTGTTATCAGAATGAAATCTTACAAGGACTTTTTAAAGAACCAAATGCAACCAAAATGACATCAATATTTTTTGTAATAACTATTAAATGTATTAAATGTTGGTTTTTTTTTGTGATTTCTTCATTAACACAATTATTCAACCCCTTAAAGACTACCACTATTAAGAACACAGGTTCATTCTAATTGTTCTCGATCAGGTATCGAAAACACCTGTGGATGTCACCGAGCAGCAATCAAGCATAATTAACACCAATTAGGCAGATTTAAAATGACTGTGATACTCAGCTCCTTCTAGACATTTACTGGGGTGTTTAGAAACATGGTGAAGTCAAGAGAATGGTCCAGGAAGACAAGAGAAGAGGTGATTTCTCTTCACAGGAAGGGCAATGGCTATAAGAAGATTGCAAAGATGTTAAACATTCCAAGAGACACCACAGGAAGCATCATTAGCGAATTCAAGGCAAAGGGAACTGTTGAAACGCTACCTGGTCGTGGCAGAAAGAAGGTGCTGACTTCGGTCAATCATGCTTTGGGGCTGTTTTGCTTCTGCAGGTACAGGGAAGCTTCAGCGTGTGCAAGGTACCATGAATTCTCTTCAGTACCAGGAGATATTGGAAGAAAATGTGATGCAGTCCGTCACAAACCCGAGGCTAGGGAGACGTTGGACCTTTCAACAGGACAATGATCCCAAGCATACCTCCAAGTCCACTAGAGCATGGTCGCAGTCACCAGACTTAAATCTGATTGAGAACCTCTGGTGGGACTTAAAGAAAACAGCTGCAGCGCACAAGCCTAAGAATGTGACTGAACTGGAGGCTTTTGCCCATGAAGAATTGGCTAAAAAACCCGTAGATCACTGCAAGACACTTGTGTCAAGCTATTCACATTTATAAGCTGTTATAACTGGAAAAGGATGTTGTACTAAGTACTAAGAATGAATGTTACTTGGGGGTTGAATAAAACGGATAATGATGTGAGCACAGAAAAGACATTTGTGGTTATTTCATTATAAAAGTTATATTTGTTTGACTTACAAGTGCCTCTTTGATTTAATTGTAAACAAGATGACTGAAATGATCAAAATCAATGTCAAACTGGACAAAACACTCAATTTTAGTGGGGGTTAAATAATTTTGAACACAACTGTATTATACTAAATTCACTTTCTGGTCTTGTTTAGATGTTTAGACGACACTCCTGTGTGTGTTTGTGTGTGTGTGTGTGTGTGTGTGTACAACATGAGACAGGAAAAAATAAATAAATAAATAAATTCACAGGCAGCTTCTTTGTTTTTGTTCGCATATGATTTTTCCCCTAATGTGACCTCATCAAAGTAAAGCCCCTCCCTCAGCTCACTGGTCAGCTCTGCTTTTCTCTGGGGGCGTGGCTCAGCAGTAGCTCGTTTACATAGACAAGATAATAATGGAAGTTAAACTTATCAGTGTGACCTCATGCGGACTTTAGTTGACAGTTCAGCTTTATCCGAACCCACAGACCAGAAATAAACACATTATTATTATTATTATGTCAAGAATAAATCAGCATTCAGGTGGGACCACGAAGTCTCCGAGCCTCACTACACTCATTGTGGAGGAACGAGGTTCTACAGAAAGCCTCAAAAAAGTTATAACTATCACAAAACATTCTAAACTACTGAACAGATGATGAAGATGATAAAGTGAGGAATCAAAACCATCTTAAAGCGTTCCCCTGTTCACTCAGCAGCTCCTGTAAATCTCACCAACCACTACAGACTTTAATAATGTTATTATTGATAACAATAATAATCCTGTAACTCGTCTGTCTGAGTCACGTCAGTTTCACGTCAGTTTCACGTTAGATATACAATAATACCTGTCTGAAACTGATGACGCTCAGGGAAATCAGTTCCACCTCAGGAAACTCTACACTACTTTACATCTAGTCTGTCTCAGGTGGGCGGAGCCACGTGAATATACATACAAGTCCTTATAAGGGACATCAGCGATTTAGTGAACGTTTGTGTTCCAAATGTAACAATATTAGTGATGTTCCTGTTATAGACCAACACCTAGCACTGAGTTTTATTCATTTCACGCTACAGTTCCTGTTCTCACTTACGTTACAGCATCTACACACACTCGCTCCGTCACCGCCCTCGCTTTATTCCCCCCCGACAAGTGTATATGAGAAAGAAAAAAAACTCACAGTTTGTCATGTTACTGAGAAACCATAACGACCTCGCCAAAAACCTTACGCTACAAAGCGCTCACACTGGAGACTCCTTCCTGTATGTAAACACGTCCTCTAACATGCGTGTGCTGTACACGTCACTGACGATAACGTGTCAGAACGTAAACCTGCACTGCTCTCGGAGCTGCTGTTCCCTAAAACTAATCGACCCTGAGAGTTTTATTACCATCAGTTTGTGTTTTAATGACGTCAGCAGATGAAGAGAGACGATGACGTGTGTTTTAAACAGTGTGCTGTTTCTTCTTCATGCTTTATGAGACAGTGAGCTGACTGCTGTGTGTGTGTGTGTGTGTGTGTGTGTGTGTGTGTGTGTGTGTATGGACTCGAGCTGATGATGAGGTGTGTGTGGAGGTCAGATGGGAATAAGAGACGGAGGTCATGTGACAGGTGATTAACCCTCTCTTCCTCACGTCCTCGGCACCTCAAACTGTTCTCCTGTTTCCCTTTCAGTCCCTCCTTCACACGTGTCCTGCGTGAGCGCCTGCTCCCTAACGAGGCTAATTGATTTCAGGAAGGTGTTTAGGGAAAAACTGTGTGTAAACTGTGATGGACTCCACACACTGCAGGGTCGTGTGACTGCTGAAGATGAACTTTGACCCATGTTACTGAAACTGTCCCAAGAATATTAAGTGATGTGATGGAAGTCGTATAAACACACGTGACCACGTGAACACACAGCGCTCTGAAGTGTAAACACAGCTGGAAGGGACGTCTGATAAACACTCGACTATAACACATTACATTATATTAAATTATATTAAAACTTATCCCCTGTTTGAGGATCCTGAAATGTTAGTTGCATTTCACACGTGAGCACACACGTGACCTCATTAACATCATCAGCTTTAATGAAACTTTAATCCAATTAAAACACATAAACAAGAACTGTTTACACAATAAATCTATTTTACAACATATAGAGAACAATATTTTTTTTTTTTAAAAAGAGGGGGGGGGGGATTTTATTAACTACAGTAGTGTGCAAATGTTTTGGCACCCAGGACAAAAACAGTTTATTACAGTTTAATAAACCGGGGGTCTGTTCTATAGACTACAGCCGTGTGTGTGTGTGTGTGTGTGTGTGTACCTTGTGCGCCTCTTGGATCAGTCTCCTCACCACCTCTTTGATGTGCGGCTCGCTCTCTTTAGGGGGGTGTGTGTACACGGACACGCGCGTGACTCCCCGGTAGAAGCCGCCGGTGGTCCAGCCGAGCTCGAGCGCGGGAGCCTGCGTGTCCGACACCGTGGGCCAGTAGGTGGAGTGTACACCGGAGTCCGAGCCGCGGGGGGAGCGGGGGGGGGCCCGGTGGGGGTCGGGGTCCGGGTCGGGGTCGGGGTCGTACTCCCGGAACGTCTCGCGGATCCACTTGACCTCGCGCGCAGAGAGGAAGTCTTTGATGTTGTCCGCGCGCAGCCGCAGTTTGAAGGCGCCGTCTCCGTCCCGCAGGAGAAGCTCGAGCGCCGCGCGCTGCTCCTCACTGTAGTAGAACTCCGGTCTGGACTCCGGCACGCGCACGTTCACGTGCCCATCATCCAGACACACCAGCTGGGACTCCGCCATGAGACCGGGGGGGTCTGTCTCACTCTCGCCCTGTCTCACTGTCCCTGCGACACCTGTCTCACTCTCGCCCTGTCTCACTCTGTCTCACTCTGTCCCTCTCTGTCCCTCTCTGTGTCTCACCGCCTCCGTGGAAACTCGCACTGCCTTCCTGTAACACTAGAGCGCGAGCGTTTGTCTTACTGTGGGTGGAGCTACAGCACCTGGTGTCCGTTATATAACTCCCTTCTGACGTCACTGGAGTCCTGAAAAGACTCCAGGATGTTCAGAGGGAAAAAAGTTTAAATTAGTTTAGTTTATAGTTCAAGTGACATTCTCTCTCAAACACACACACACACACACACACACACACACACACACACTGATTCCTCCTATGAGGACAAAATGATCAAAAAGAACTAATTTCACTCTTTTCTTATTGCTTTATTTCACAGAAAAAAATCATAACTGACCCAAAAAAAGAATATTTGACTGTCAATATCTTAGTCTACATTAAAGTCTAGAAATAATAATAATAATAATAATAATAATAATAATAATCTATTTAATAGATTACAGTAAAGACCATGTCGAGGTTTATTTTGTAAAATCCAAAAACAAGAATAATGTTTAGGGCATAATAAAGACTATAAAAAAAAAACAAATGAATAAAAAATGAAAACATTCTGCTTTACAAACTTCAGGGATGAGGAGTTTAGTTTCTGGTTTAAAGGATCGCTCGTGGCTCTGATGTCAGTTATTATGAAGTGAATATTAAATATAAAAGTGATACATGAGAGTTCTGAAGGTGTTCTGATGTACAGTGTTCCTCAGTCCTGCTCCTGGACACACTCCGGTGTTCCTGCTCCAACACACACTCAGGCTAACACACTCAGACTCGTTAGTTAGCCGGTTCATTAAGACGAGAGAACCGTCCGGGAGCAGGACTGGCGGTCCCGGTCCGTGTGTGGGGTCTCGACTGAGACAGAATCGTACCTCTGTGTTCAGAGCACAACATCAAAGAACTCGCACTAAATCATAACGGTATCATTAATCCAATTATCCGCATTAATCTTGTCCTCCTAATCAATGATGAAAGGAAACAATCTGATGTAAAGTGTAAAGACAGAACAGAAGAACCGGTTCTCCTGGGTTGGGGTCGGGTGGATGGGGTGGGGTGGGGGGTGTACGTTTACATCTAAGACGTGTAGTTAGCAGGGAAAAGTCCGACGTTCCCACGCAGGCGTCCTTTCCACCACGACGCATCGGAGCGATCTAGAACCTCGATGATGTCACCGGCGTTGAAGCCCAGCTCATCATCTTCCTCCGCTATGAAGTCATACAGAGCCTTCACCTGTAGGGACGGCCTCTGTCTCACACACACACACACACACACACACACACACACACACACACATTGATGTTCAGGACAAATAATATCAAAGGTGTGTGTGTGTGTGTGTGTGTGTGTGTGTGTGTGTGTGTGTGTGTGTGTACCGGTGCAGGTGTGATGTCCGAGGGTCGTCTGGGTGTCGGAAGGGAACTAACCGGACTGTTCCTCCCTGCAGGACCCATGTTGTGAGATCGATCCTCTAAACTTCCTCGTTTATTCTGATGAACAACACAATTTTACTTTGTTAAACTTTACATTATTCCACTTCTGCGTGTGTGTGTGTGTGTGTGTGTGTGTGTACCTGCTGAGGGTGAGGGTGCTCTGCTGGTCTGCGGTGTCCTGTAGATGGTTGGGGTCGGCCGTCGGGAACGCTGGGTCTCTGTACATCAAATAAGAAGAAGAAGAGGAATTGCATCAGACTCTACAGCTGCGGCGGCGGAGTTAATGACATCACTACTCAAGATAATTA
This sequence comes from Clarias gariepinus, assembly GCF_024256425.1. Taxonomy (NCBI): domain Eukaryota; kingdom Metazoa; phylum Chordata; class Actinopteri; order Siluriformes; family Clariidae; genus Clarias; species Clarias gariepinus. Next base: position 31,698,532 of record NC_071115.1, on the reverse strand, counting down.
ATATTAATGAACATCTGAGAGGACTTGAGACAGCCTTTTGTTGATTAAACTGTGTGTGTGTGTGTGTTTACAGGATGGGGTGCGGAGACGCCCGGTTCCTCTCGGCTCCCGTCCCTCAGGAAGATCTCCTTCTGTTTGGAGATGGACGTGGTTTTGTAAAAGTCCACCAGCTTGTTGAGGGACGTGAATTTCTCACTCCACAGGTAATAATGACCTTTATTGTCCTTCATCACCTTAAAATGCTGCACGTCAAACTCGTGTCTGAAAGCAGGAGGAGACATGAGAACGTGATTGAAAGTGAAACACAGTTAGCATTCATGGACACACAGACACATCTTCACACCCACACATCTTCACACACATCTTCACACTGCATTCTCACTAATGATTCACACAGCCCTCTGCTGGTGTGCTGTGGTATTACAGGCAGATCTTTATGGAGCTCTGGATGTTTAAAAGGTTTTACAGCTTTACAAACTGCTAACAGTGTTAATGAAAACTGAAATGCTGTGTGAGTGATGGTGTTAACTTGTTCACTGTCATGTCTCATATAAAGTCATAATCCTATTGTTCCATCAAGCTCCTGGTCCACATTCCGTCCCAGTGTGGGACCCACCACCATAAACTCCAACGGAGAAGAAGAAGAAGGAGAAGAATAAAATAATAATAATAATAATTTAATGTTGGTGAGTTTAACTAAAGCTTTTATAATGTGTATTATGGATGTGTTTAAACTCTGACTCGTTGATTCTCTGAACTGAATCGATCACCAAAAGGTCACGGTGCTGAGCTTCACACTCGCAGTGATCCTGAATCACTTTACATCTGGATCATCACGCTGCTCAGGAGATAAGATGAGAGTAAACACAGTAACGCCATGTTTGTGATCACAACCTGTGTGTGACGGTCTTCTTCTTCTTCTTCCTCTTCTTCTTCATTTAACGGCGCTTTGAGTCCAGTAGGTTACGTTACCGCCAGCTGGTCTCGCTCTCCCTCATCTTCCTGCCGTCTTAAAGCTGATTTTTCAGGCCAGCCCTTCTTAAACACGTCTAATTCTTCCCTCTGTGACCTGAACTCTTCATCTGCTTCATCCTGCACTTCAACACACTCTTTCTTCTCTAAACGTTTCCTCTCAGCACCACTCAGAAGTTAGAAGGAGTTCTGTAGGTTTCATAACCGCTACATTTACATCTCTCTCTCTCTCTCTCTCTCTCTTGACCTTCCCTGACCTTTACAGTCTTCCTCTAAAACATTAAATCCTCTCCTGATCAGTGACTCCCTGTAACATCTCCTCCTCCTCTTCCTCCTCCTCTTCCTCCTCCTCCTCCCTCTAGCCCTAAGTCCGCTCTCTGATGCAGATATAAAGCGCTATGGCGTGTCATTAAGCGTAATGAACGGTGTTTTACAATTCATCAACACTAGAGGGAACATGTGAGACACCGGATGGAGTGTAACAGATGTAGATGAGTTATCAGAGGTTGAATCACACAGATGTGACCACATCTGGGTCTGTTTGTGAGAAGATACGGGTGTGGGCGATGGTGCATGGCGCCTAGAGAATTCAGGGGGAATTTGGGTGGCTAAAACCTCAAGGTGACACACTGGGGTGGCGTGTGTGTGTGTGTGTGTGTGTGTGTGTGTGTGTGTGTTGGGGAGGCAGTGAGGTTATTTAACCTACAGTAAATGCACGATCTGAAATCCTGGTATACTGGGCCACGAATTTAAACAAAGCCAAGTCTGTTGAACACCGACAGCATCCTCGAGGGACACTCGCCCTAACCTGAGTGTATAGTGTGTGTCTGATGCCATGGTTATTAAGTAAACAGGTTAATGTGTGTGTGTGTGTGTGTGTGTGTGTGTGTTTAAGTGAGTTCTGGCTCTGACCTGACGGAGATGGAGAAATCTCCAGGAGAACTCTGACTGCCGCGGATCAGGAACGCTCCCACCTCCCGCGACATGAGGATCTCCTCTGCAGCGTTGCGGCTGGCGTTCTCCTGGTACCAGCTGGACACACACACACACACACACACACACACACACACACACATACTGCTTATACATGGCAGTGATGAAACACACACAAGACAGCGTGTGCTATAATAACGGTTCTTTATTTCAGTGGAACAGATCTGGAGGAGAGCAGCGTATGAAATATTAGAGAACAATTTAAAAGAAACGTCCGAATCACCAGGATTCAAATGATTCAGTGATTCAGATTCATTGATTCACTAAGTGAGTCAGATTCGCTTTGTGCTGCGCCACAGGAAATGGTAACAGGAAGACTGTGTGTGTGTGTGTGTGTGTGTGTGTGTGTGTGTGTGGAGGATCTCACCTGGGGATCTGTCTGTCCACATAGTTCTTAGGGACGAATCCTTCGTGGCCGTTCATTTCTGCTTTATACCACTCATCCTGACAGCCGTAGATCTGCACACACACACACACACACACACACACACACCGGGGTAAGTGCAAGGCACAAACTCCAAATTATTGCTAAGTGTTTCCTTCTTGATGCGCCTGGACAGAGCTGTTCTTTAACAAAGGGTTCTACATCGAGCCTTAAAGTGGAGAACCCACTCGAGAGAAATGTTCTAAAGGACACTTTTATATCTAGACTATATCTAGAGTGCCGTGTTCTTGAATTGACGGTGGTTATGGCACGTGTAAGTGATTCAATGATTGATGGGTTTTAGGCTCCGCCCCTGCAGCCTTTAAAGGTTCTAGATTTGAGAGTGCAGTTCCCGTACCTTCAGGATGTCTCCTTTGCGAAAGCTGAGCTCGTCCTCCGCCGTGGCGTTAAATTCATATTTTCCACGCGCCTCCATGGCTACAGAGAAAGGGAACGAGGAGACGAGGGGATGAGGGAGCAAGGGAACAAGTGGATGATAGTGAAGGGATGAGTGAGCGAGGCAGTAGCTGTTAGAAGAGAAGACAAAGAGGAAGTTAACATATGCATGCATCAATCTCTCTCTCTCTCTCTCTCTTACACACACACACACACACACACACACACACACACACACACACCTGGTGTGGTTGATCTGACATTCACGCATGAACAAAAGTCAAATGTGACCCCAAAATAAACCAAGCCATGAATTTAAGCTGAAACACCAACTATCACCCTGTGTGTGTGTGTGTGTGTGTGTGTGTGTGTGTGTGTGTGTGTGTGTGTGTGTGTGTGTGAGCGAGTAATGGAGACTCACACGTCCGGTTCTGCTGATGAAGTGAGTCAGTGGATCCCGCAGGACATCGTTCAGTCGCCTGCAGCACAGAAGAGAACCTGGTTATAAACACACCCCGTCTTTAGTCTGGACTTCAGAGCCGCACCCTAGGTTCTCCACACTGGAACCATAAACACTACACACGTTCTCTAGTGGTTCTCTGGGCCAATCGTTAAGTGTATCTTGGAGATCTTGATAAGAGAACATTTCCCTTTCTAGGTAGAACTCCAAAATATTTACTGAACCCTTAAAGAACCCGTGCATTCCTAAAAGCGCCCGGTCTTATACCCGCCTTGTCCATCGTGAGGAACCTCTAAGTGAGGTCCTAATGGAAAAGATGTAACAGAGAACAATTTAGGAAGCAGAGGCGCCTCAAAGACCTAAAAAACACCTGAAGAACCTGTTTCATAAAAGTGTAGGACTCTTAGAAGTCAAGAAGTGTTCTCTGATTTCACTTTTGATAGAACCATTAAGAACCATTAAGATCCCGATGACAGTGTCATTTTTCCTATGGAAATGGTTCCAAGAGGACTTTTTGAGGGAATTAACTAAACGTTAGCTTTCGACTCTCATAGAGGATTCAGTGTGGAACCGTTTTAGGAAAGTAAGAACCAAAAGCACCCTAAAGGAACCCTTGAAGAACCCTGAATACACGAATTACTAATGTAGATTGTTTCTCATTCTTCTCTTAGAAAAGTTACAACCTGTCAGGATGTTTCTCTTAGTTATTGGTTCTTGATGTTCTCTTACAAATAAGAAGTAAAGGTTCTTCTCTTCCGAAGCCCTGACTCGGTGTTCTACACAGAACCTGCAGGATTCAGTCCTGGACTTTTATCTGCCCAGCTGAAGTGTGAGTTCATCGTGGACACTAGCGGAGGTGAGGTAAGGCCGAGTCCCGTGCGGAGCCGAGAGAGCCGAGCTTATCGCGCAGGAAACACACGACGCGAGCATGTGCGGTGAGAACCGTAGTGCGTTCTGTGTTCCTGCGAGAAATGAAGATCACCGCGCGCCTGATCCTCAGGAAGGAAGCAGAGGAAGAATCGCTGATTCAATTACAACCAATTCCTCACACACACACACACACACACACACACACACACACACACACATATTTTCCCTGTGTCTGATATTTACTGTAGATCTGAAACACACTTTAACCCCTAGAGTTCCAGGATGTTCTGCGGGTTCCTCACCGCGTCGCTCTCAGACTCTGATTAGAACCGAGTCATTTACAGGAACTGAGTGACGCCGGCTCACAGTCTCACAGTTACACAACACACACAGCACATTCCTCCTCACACACTTCCTTTTTATATAAAACACACACACACACACACACACACGTCCATTAAAATGTGTTTGTGACGTGTGTCAGACGTTTCTCCCCACACTGTCTTCTCTCTCTTTAGTGTCATGTTTCATTTCTGTGCTTCAGTCTCGTTTTGTTTCTTTCCTTTGTCTTTCTTCTTCTTCTTCTTCTCCTCTGGTGTTGTTTCTTTGTGGATGGACAGAATGGGACACGAACACGATCCCACCTGAAGCTGTGTGTAATAAACCAGGATATCCAACAGAGATAGCGACCGCGCGGTACTGCATGCGCGCTAATGAAAGCCGCGAGGACTGAAGGTGGATCACTCTGTAAACGGCTGAACTAGTCATTTCTTATGTTGTAATTCACCCCCAAAGACCCCCCCCCTCCACCCCCCGTTTGTTCCAACCGCACGCATTCAGCTTCAGTGGTGAACTGATCATCTGTCATCATCTGAAAGGTCCCAGGTTCAAACCTCAACATCACCTGGTTGCCACTGTGGGGCCCTTAAGCGAGGCCCTTAACCCCCACCTGCTCAGGTGTGTGAGTCGCTCTGATGGACGTCTCCCAGCGCAGCACGGTGAAGAACCTTCTCATTGGTTCATGCCTTTTTTTTGTCTTTTTTTATGTTTGAAGGATTCATACAGTAGGTCACTGTGTGGTTTAACAAACCACACACCGAGGACTGGAGTGGACATAACGAGAGACAAAAGACGTCCCTCAGTAAGCCTGGAGAACTATTCCTCAAGACTGCATTAAACACACATGAAAACAGAGAGGATAGAGGGGGGTCAAGACTTTTGCACACTAGTATACGATAATTTTATTTTTATCACTTCAGTAAGAGAACATCACACAGCATGGATTTCATTCCTAATTATTAGAACGAGCGCATTAATGATAAAATAATACGGTGTTGTTGAGTGTGAGCCGTAATAAACATTTTCATCTCTGTCTCTCTGTCTCTCTCCCTCTCTCTGTCTCTCTCCCTCTCTCTGTCTCTCTCCCTCTCTCTGTCTCTCTCCCTCTCTCTCCCTCTCTCTGTCTCTCTCCCTCTCCCTCTCTCTCCCTCTCTGTGTCTCTCTCCCTCTCTCTCCCTCTCTGTGTCTCTCTCCCTCTCTCTCCCTCTCTCTGTCTCTCTCCCTCTCTCTGTCTCTCTCCTTCTCTCTGTCTCTCCCTCTCTCTCCCTCTCTCTGTCTCTCCCTCTTTGTGTCTCTCTCCCTCTCTCTCCCTCTCTCTGTCTCTCTCCCTCTCTCTGTCTCTCCCTCTCTCTCCCTCTCTCTGTCTCTCCCTCTCTGTGTCTCTCTCCCTCTCTCTCTGTGTCTCTCTCCCTCTCTCTGTCTCTCTCTCTGTCTCTCTCCCTCTCTCTGTCTCTCTCTGTGTCTCTCTCCCTCTCTCCGTCTCCCTCTGTCACTCCCTCTCTCTGTCTCTCTCTCTGTCTCTCTCCCTCTCTCTCTGTCTCTCTCTGTGTCTCTCTCCCTCTCTCTGTCTCTCTCTCTGTGTCTCTTTCTCTGTCTCTCTCCCTCTCTCTGTGTCTCTCTCCCTCTCTCTGTCTCTCTCTGTGTCTCTCTCCCTCTCTCCGTCTCCCTCTGTCACTCCCTCTCTCTGTCTCTCTCCCTCTCTCTGTCTCTCTCTCTGTCTCTCTCCCTCTCTCTCTGTCTCTCTCTGTGTCTCTCTCCCTCTCTCTGTCTCTCTCTCTGTGTCTCTCTCCCTCTCTCTGTCTCTCTCTCTGTGTCTCTTTCTCTGTCTCTCTCCCTCTCTCTGTGTCTCTCTCCCTCTCTCTGTCTCTCTCTCTGTCTCTCTCTCTCTCTTTGTCTCTCACTCTGTCTCTCTCTGTGTCTCTCTCCCTCTCTCCGTCTCCCTCCGTCACTCCCTCTCTCTGTCTCTCAGCCTCAGACTTCTTCATTAGATTATAATCAGTGCCTGCTAATATCTTCCTCCACATCACTAAAAAATTTTACTTTGGTAAACATCACATTTTAAATAATCTTGATTATGTGCACCTCTGAGCTGTTGCTATAGAAACCGTACCATATTAGAGCAAATCAATATAAACCTGACGCCCGTGTTACGACGGGAACAACTGTACATGAACATAACACACACTTCCTGACCAATCGGACTCGAGCGTTCAACTGTGCCGATGTATGAATGTAAACATCATGTTCAAAAGCAAGTCATCAAATGTGGAAAGTTCTGCATTAATCATGACGGGACGAGAAAACGTGACAAACAGTTCCAGGCTGAATAACACTGCTCATGAGAAGAACATTCAAACGTCAGAGTTTCGTATTTATCAGTTTTAGACTCAGCAAGGTTCAGACTGAAGCAGGTTTTTGGTTGAATGTTTAGATTTTCAGTGATGGTTTTTTGTAGAATCTGTTTGTTTGATTGATGGAACGAAACGGTTGAGGAAGTCAAATGTCAGGAAATCAGATTCAAGACCTGAAAATGGAAAGAGTGCGCTGGTGGGATGAAGCAAACAATGTTTTTTGTGTGAATTATGCGTGAAGGTGTTTTTCCCCCTAACTGGCTCATGTGGCATTGATACCGACAGGTTACTGCTCAAACATTCACTCATCACGATTCTCATCACACACACACTTTACCAGCACGATACAACACACTGCACACTATAACACCAGTCTACAACACATTAGAGCACACAAACACTACACAACACACCACTAATACTGCCTTCAATACACCGTACACTGCCTGGGGAGGAGCGTCACACACACTCATGTTTCACTCCAACATGTTTAGTGTTAATCACACAGCGCGCTCACTGCGGCACCGTGACAACAACCTTACGCATAACATTCATTTCCACCCAGAGGGAACTTTTGCACAAGATCTTGTATTGATAACATGAGAGTCTACACTCACTAGTCTACACTCACTAGTCTACACTTACTAGTCTACACTCACTAGTCTACACTTACTAGTCTACACTCACTAGTCTACACTCACTAGTCTACACTCACTAATCTACACTCACTAGTCTATTCCCACTAGTCTACACTCACTAGTCTACACTCACTAGTCTACACTCACTAATCTACACTCACTAGTCTACACTCACTAGTCTACACTCACTAATCTACACTCACTAGTCTACACTCACTAGTCTATTCCCACTAGTCTACACTCACTAGTCTACACTCACTAGTCTACTCCCACTAGTCTACACTCACTAGTCTACTCCCACTAGTCTACACTCACTAGTCTACTCCCACTAGTCTACTCCCACTAGTCTAAACTCACTAGTCTACTCCCACTAGTCTACTCCCACTAGTCTACACTCACTAGTCTACACTCACTAGTCTACTCCCACTAGTCTACACTCACTAGTCTACTCCCACTAGTCTACACTCACTAGTCTACTCCCACTAGTCTACTCCCACTAGTCTACACTCACTAGTCTACTCCCACTAGTCTACTCCCACTAGTCTACTATCACTAGTCTACTCCCACTAGTCTACACTCACTAGTCTACTCCCACTAGTCTACTCCCACTAGTCTACTCCCACTAGTCTACACTCACCAGTCTACTCCCACTAGTCTACTCCCACTAGTCTACACTCACTAGTCTACTCCCACTAGTCTACACTCACTAGTCTACACTCACTAGTCTATTCCCACTAGTCTACACTCACTAGTCTACTCCCACTAGTCTACACTCACTAGTCTACTCCCACTAGTCTACACTCACTAGTCTACTCCCACTAGTCTACTCCCACTAGTCTACTATCACTAGTCTACTCCCACTAGTCTACTCCCACTAGTCTACACTCACTAGTCTACTCCCACTAGTCTACACTCACTAGTCTACACTCACTAGTCTACTCCCACTAGTCTACACTCACTATTCTACACTCACTAGTCTACTCCCACTAGTCTACACTCACTAGTCTACTCCCACTAGTCTACTCCCACTAGTCTACTCCCACTAGTCTACACCCACTAGTCTACTCTCACTAGTCTACACCCACTAGTCTAGGTCAGGACTCTGTGGTGTCCAGTTAATGTGTAAAAGTGATTCCTTGCGCTCCCAGAAGCGCTCTCTCACACTGTGTCCTGGAATACGGCGCGTGCCATCAGGGAATTAAACCCTCCATAGATGTGATCCTCTGGTGATTTGGTACATTCAGGTGGTCAGCTGACTTCATTTTATTGCCCCATAACGTTACTGAGTCTAGACCTGAGTAACTGATCAACCCCAGATCATAACACTGTCTCCAGAGGCTTGTACAGTGGACACTATGCATGATGGGAGCATCGCTTCATGTCCTTCCCTTCTCACCCTGACACGCCCATCACTCTGGAATCCGGTCAATTAAATTAAAATTAAAATTACATTTTTATTTGTCACGTACACGACCAGACACAGTGTGAAATGCAGTTAAATGTTTACACAACGATCTGTGACCTAAAAATGAAAGAGAGAATAGAATAGAAAGATTTCACTATAAAAAATAAACTAAAAATATACTTATCTTAAAAAAAACATTAAAAATGAAGGTTAGACAAATTTATAAAAGTTTCAAAATAAAATAGCAATATAACATAACAATAAAACACTATCTAAATTACACAAGATTTAAAGAAAGTGTAATTGTAAATAGTGCGGTATAAAAATATGGAAAATTAAAAATATGGTGTGTGGGAATGCAGCAGAGGTATTGTTGTGATATCTGGACTCATTAGGTCACATGACCTTTCTCCATCACTCCAGAGTCCAGTCTTTATGATCCCTAACAAACTGAAGACTTTTATCTGGTGAGTCTCAATAACAAGTGGTTTTATTATGGTTTAGTCCCAGTCCTGTGAGTTCTCTTCACACTGTGTGTGTGTGTGTGTGTGTGTGTGTGTGTGTGTGTGTGTGTGTGTGTGTGTGTGTAAATGCTTTTACCTTTAACTATTATACATAGCTTTGATTTCTACTGGACATTTTTTGTAAGTCATGTGACTTGACCAAGGGTTTAAGTGATCTCTCACCACGCTCATTCAGGATGTGTTACTGACCGTATTTCTTCTGTGAAGTTGAGGTTTAGTTCTATACTTGCAGGGTTTAATAATGTGTTAGACTGTTCTTAACCCAATTCCAGTCGTTTCAGTTCAAGCTCACTAGGTTGTCTTTGCTTGATAAAGAACAATAATTAGACTTTTTTGAAATGACAAATTTGTAATTTAGGCCAACGGTGTGTCACTTATATACTATACATTATCCTGTATAATATAGGAAAGTTATATAATATATATTGCAAAACACAACACTACAATGTGCATAATATTATATAATATACCACCACTATACTATACATTATACCGCGTAATACACGCATGCAACATACTACTATGAAAAAAGCTCGGATACACAGAGAATAAAGAATTTATAAAAAATGTATATGTGTCGTAAAAAGGCAAAACTTAGAAAATTATACTATACGTTAGAGTATACAATTTAATAATGCAACAATATACATTATACTGTGTTATACCAAAACTACACTACACACTATACTATACATTCAGTTAAACCACCGAAGAACAACCACCAAAATACCACAACTGGATTTCAGAATATACAACTTGCCACCATAATGCCCACTTTACCACCAGTATACAATAAAGCACACTACACTATATATCACCATTATATTATTGGTACACATATATTACATAATATATTACATTATATTATTGGAACATCTATGATATATTACATTATATTAGTAAATCTAAAATATATTACATTATATCGTTAGTACATCTATGATATATTACATTATATTATTATTAAATCTATGATATATTACATTATATTAGTAAATCTATAATATATTACATTATATCGTTAGTACATCTATGATATATTACATTATATTTGTAAATCTAAAATATATTGCATTATATTATTGGAACATCTATGATATATTACATTATATTAGTAAATCTAAAATATATTACATTATATCGTTAGTACATCTATGATATATTACATTATATTATTAGTACATCTATGATATATTACATTATATCGTTAGTACACCTATGATATATTACATTATATTAGTAAATCTATGATATATTACAATATATTATTAGTACATCTATGATATATTACATTATATTAGTAAATCTATGATATATTATATTATATTATTAGTAAATCTATGATATATTACATTATATTAGTAAATCTATGATATATTACATTATATTATTAGTACATCTATGATATATTACATTATATTGTTAGTACACCTATGATGTATTACATTATATTATTAGTACATCTATGATATATTACATTATATTAGTAAATCTGTGATATATTACATTATATTGTTAGTACACCTATGATGTATTACATTATATTAGTAAATCTATGATATATTACATTATATTATTCGTACATCTATGATATATTACATTATATCGTTAGTACACCTATGATATATTACATTATATTATTAGTACATCTATGATATATTACATTATATCGTTAGTACACCTATGATATATTACATTATATTATTCGTACATCTATGATATATTACATTATATTGTTAGTACACCTATGATATATTACATTATATTATTAGTACATCTATGATATATTACATTATATCGTTAGTACACCTATGATATATTACATTATATTGTTACTACACCTATGATATATTACATTATATTAGTAAATCTATGATATATTATATTATATTATTAGTAAATATATGATATATTACATTATATCATTAGTACACCTATGATATAATACATTATATTATTAATAAATCCATGATATATTATAATATATTTTTAGATTAGATTTTGATTAAATTAGATTCAACTTTATTGTCATTACACATGTACAAGTACAAGGCAACAAAATGCAGTTTAGGTCTAACCAGAAGTGCAATTAGCAGAAAGTGCAGGATAAAGGTACTGTATAAGTTCTAAATACACTTAAAAGGGATATGTGCAGGGAGAAGCTATTAGTACACCTACAGTATGATATATTACATTATATTATTAATAAATCTATATATTGCATCATATTATTATTAAATCCATGATTTAGTACATTATATTATTAGTAAATCTATGATATATTACATTACATTATATTATTAATACACCTATAATATGTTAGATTAGATTATTATATTAATGCGCCATGCTACTGTATGCACCACAGCACACAAGTTCATTGCCGACTTTTAAAGTCATGTTTATTCCCTCCTGAGTCGGTTATAACTTATAATAAGAGACAGTTGTTTCCTGTGTGAGTGTTACAGCACCATCATCTCATAATCCATACAGTCAGTAAAGTCTGTTATACAGTAATGCAGCACAGGACAGCAGATATTAAACACTGAGGATATTATACAGCACACACACACACACACACACACAGTGAGCAGTATTAGTAACTGTAAGGTTATTACATTAAGTTTATAATATAAATCCTGATTAATGTTCCGACTTTACGTTACCGAGACGAGACACAGCGCGCGCACCCCACTCCACTCCGGATATAAGTGCAGAAGTGCACGAGAGCAAAAGGAGTCTACACCTCGAGAACCTCTCTCTCTCTCACACACACACACACACACACACACACAGACACACACTCCATCCTGCTCACCTGGACCTGGACACGACTCACCTGGAATAATCACTCAGTCCGTTTAGAGAGAGACAGGCCGAGAGACAGGCCGAGAGACAGACAGATGAAAGCCTCTCCGTGCCGCTGTGCCGTGCGCGCGCCCGAAAACTGCACGGGGCGGGAGCGCGCACCAGCGCGCGTGTGAGTGTTCCAGCTACTGCGCGCGGCAACAAAGCGGAAGCGGCACGCCTTTCATCTAATCTGTAACTCTTTAGGATTACGTAAATGTCTTTAATCTCTCTAAATGTCGCGCGGGGTAGGGGTGGGCGGGGCTACGGCGTTACAGAATCACTGCATGTCGATGATGAAGATCAGATCTCTGATATAGAGGAGGTTTCACTTAAAACTCTCAAATGTTTCCTTTTACGCAGTTACGCAAGTGTGTGTGTGTGTATGTGTGTGTGTGTGTGTGATGCTCTGGGTACAATATTCTGCTGGGACAAGTGTGTCCTGATGGTGTTCATGTGGCTGATACAACTTCAACTCCTGCATGTAGACACTGTTCCTGGTCTTTTTAGCAGGATTACACACACACACACACACACACACACACACACACAAATTATTCACGAACAGTATGAGGAACATGATAAAAATGTGTTGACTTCCAAATTCTGGGATTTGTGTGATGAGAAACACGTCTCCAAGCTTACTTTTTTTCTCACCACGATATGATGAACTAAATTTTTATTTTATTTTATTTTAACCAACTTTTAACCATACACACATTACTGAGCAAAAAATGAAACAAAAATTTTTTTGTTTTTGTTTTGTTACACAGGCAAAGAAATAGCACAGATACACATGATCATGTGTTTTTATTGTTGTTTTTGGTTGTTTCTGTAACATAATAATAATAATAATAATAATAATAATAATAATAATAATGATAACAACAATAATAATAACATGCTCATTTTAAGAGTTCTACATTTTTGTGACATTATTCCCATATTTTGTTAGTGGTAAAGACATGCTGTATAAGAACATGTTTTTTTTTTTATCTTATTTTACTGCATAATACATTTTAAAAAAATCATCTATGCTGTGTTGCTGGCACGGATCTGTGCTCTTGTGTTTTAAGGGTTTTAAAAGATCTGCTGCTCACATCTTGGTGCCGGACACACCCACACACACACACCCACACCTTCTGAGTCCAGGCCTGAAGGGGTCAGTGCTGTTTTAGGGGCACACGGGGCACTCACTATATTATTCATCATGTGGTTTTAATGTTACGGCTGATGGGTGATCAGCGTGCGTAAAAACAGTACATAATCAATTTAATTCCTGATAAAGCTGGGAGGTTTGCATCCATGTGACACGCCCCTGTACAGTCAGCTTTCAAAGAACTCGATTGTCAGACGAAGCAGCTTCCTCGTTTGTTGGTTTGCATGTTCTCATGATGTTCTCAAGATAAAACGTAATGAAGGCAGTAATTACAGCAGGGTGTCACAGCCATAACGGCGTATAGAGTCAGAGACCTTCAGGCAGAGACGTGTGTGTGGGGGGTTTGTGCAACAGTGGAAAACATTATGATATGATATGAAATTAGGAAACTTACCAACTGAAGTTGAGAAATAAGCAAGACTTACGATTACAAAATGAAGCCTCGCAGCAGCTGTGGTGTGTGTGTGTGCGTGTGTGTGTGTGTGTGTGTACAGCCATCTTCTCTTCCTTTCTAAGTTTTTTTGTAAAAACAAAACACACTCGTACACTAATCTAATACACTTAAATAATCAGCACTCGGGGAACTAACAAATAAAACCCTCCTCTGTTCTGTAGACGTCCTCAAACACTGACACTGGAGACTCCTTCCCTTAACGTTTAACCCTCACATGGCCGAAGTCAGCTGGACAGAGTTACTGTACAATCCAGTCTCCTCCTCTTGGAAAACTACCTGAAATCCTGACTTTAATAATATCGTAGAATATCGAAGCCCTTCTATATAGTTTATGCGGCACATCCGCTGTACGTGTTTGATGTAAGTGAGCCGTTACCGTAGTAACCATCGTCCATTTCTTCACTTCTTACATTTGGAGTTGTGGCCTCAAATCTAAATGTAGTGACGATGTTTCAAATAAATGAACAAATAACAGCACTGTGATGTGAGAAGTGAAAGAGGTGAAGAGACAAGTGTGTGTGTGTGTGTGTGTGTGTGTGTGTGTGTGTGTTTATGAGGTATTAACACTTGATGCTGTTCAGAATATGCAAAGAGCCCAACAGGAAACCATGAATGACATGATATATGTGGTTTCCCATCCTCTTTCTCTCTCTTTCTCTCTCTCTCTCTCTCTCTCTCACACACACACACACACACACACACACACACACACACACACACACACAAGGCAAGGCAAATTTATCTGTATAGCACATTTCAATGATAATTCAAAGTGCTTTACATAAAAGAGAAGTAGTTATAAAAAGAAATAAAAAAATAATAGCACTCAAACTTTTTTATTTTTTTTATTTGATTAAAATAAAAATAAAAACAGTTCGTAATGACACTTTTAAAACTACTTAAAATTTGATTTAGAAACAGTTAAAAATATATAATAATAATAATAATAAATAAAGTAAATCTAAAATGCAGTGCAGTCAGTTCAGACGTAGAGTACACACACACACACACACACACACACACACACACACACACACACACACGTATACACAGTTTTACAGGCTGCAAGCTGTTTTTCAATGATTTCTCAGTTTTATATCACAATATACTTTAAAAAGTGTAAGAGTCAAAGTGGTGTGTGTGTGTGTGTGTGTGTGTGCGTGTGTGTGTAAGAGTGTAAGGTGTAACTCTTTTGAGGCGTGCACCACTTCACACCCCTGGCCTGCAGAAACACCACAGACACAGTTTCACCGTCAGACGTCCAGACGTTCGGTCAGTAATCATCACCATCAGCACTGAGAATACACTCCTCATAACGTCCACACACACACACACACACACACACACACACACACACACACACACACACTGAATTTCTGTCAGAGTAAAAATATCCTGTTCAGTGCTCAGCATTAGCATCAGGTGAAATTATAGTCCAGTGCTGATTTGAACTCACACCCATGTGACTGAGCGTCTGATCTAATTCACACTTTATTATTACCGCGTCAGTTCAGTTCCGCGGCTCGACCTCCGGGTCCTGACACTCAAACCTGCAGCGTCCTCATCTCTTTACAAACCACTAAACAATATACCAACAATAGGCCAACACACACACACACACACACACACACACACACACACTACGGCCAATTTGGGAACGCCAATTATCATAGAAATAAATAAAACTGAATGAACTTAACCTGCATGTGTTTGGACTGTGGGAGGAAACCGGATCACCCGGGGAAACCCACCAAGCACGGGGAGAACACACACACTCCATGCACACAGAGACGGGAATCGAACCCAGACCCTGGAGGTGCGAGATGATATACAATATAATATGTTTTATTTAAACTGAAACACATTCACACACTTACAGTACACACACACTCTTACACAAACAGGGTAAAAATGTCACAAAGATAATATTAAAGAACTAAATTTATTCTCTATAAATAGTCAAGGCTTTTTAAATGTAAAATTTTTTTTTAATTAATTAAAAGATTTCTCCATCTGATATTATGTGATAAACTGGTTTTACTGGTACTGTGTTGGTTCTGATCCTGATCACTTATTCAATTAAAATTTTTATTTGTCACGTACACAACAACACACAGTGTGATGTCCAGTGAACTACACACACGACTGTGTGTGTGTGTGTGTGTGTGTGTGTGCACATCACATTTCTGCTCTTCAGGTTCCTGTGTGTTCTTGGGTTCAGTTATGGAAATGCGGTGTGGCGGCTGCACGCGGTGATTTGAATGCTGATGCTGGAAGTCAGATAAGTGTGTAGAGGATGTGTGTTGTGTGTCTCTCACTTCTGCATTTCAGTTCTGAGGTTGTGTTTCAGGCTCGGTCAGGAAACTTAACTCAACAAGCATTAACATATGAGGAAGAGAGAGAGAGAGAGAGAGAGAGAGAGAGAGGGAGGGAACTGAGTGTGTGTCACACTCCCTGTTTGTGAGGGTTAGAGGGTGTTATTCCTAGAGCACGACATCTCCAATCCTCTCACACCTTAAGTGTAAAGTAAATCTCTCTCTCACACACACACACGCACACACACACACACACACACACACACACACCATTTACATTTATTATATGAATACACTCTCACTCTCTCACTCTCTCATCGTCTATGTCCTGTATACAGGGTCGTGGGGGGCGGAGCCTATCCCAGGAGACTTAGGGCACGGGGTGGGGGAACACCCTGGACAGGGTGCCAATCTATTGAAGTGTACACACACATACACACACACACACACACACACACACACATTCACACACAACGGGCAATTTGAGAACATTAATTTGTTAGACTAATCTGCATGAGACAACTATGGGAGGAAACTGGAGTAACCAGAGGAAACCCACCAAGCACAGGGAGAACATGCACACACACACACACACACACACACACACCGGAACCTGGAGGTGTAAGGTGACAGTGCTAACCACTACGCCACCGAACTGTCTGTATGAATATAACCAGCTTCGTTTTGTTTTAATATGATTCATATGAAATTATGACTATAATATTCTGGCTGGTTATTGATGCTGTGCAGTTTTTTTTAATTCCAGAAATTCACACTAATTGTATTATCTCTCTCTCTCTCTCTCTCTCTCTCTCTCTCTCTCTCTCTATCTATCTATCCATCTATCCATCCATCCATCTAATGTCACAGCACGTGCCAGTGAAGCGCCTCAATCTGTTGTTGCTCCTCGGTCACTCCGTAGGCTCACTAAGTAGACGGCCTCCCCTTCTGCAGCAGCGCGAGGGGGCGGGGCCGCTGGGGAAGGCGGGGCACAGCTGGTGACTTGTTACTGTTGATGGATCTTATCTTGGAGGCCTGTGAGGGGTTGTGGGAGGAGTTGCTTCCAGGCCATGCCGGGGTTGCTGCCCACATGTGCCCACGCTACCACTCCGCCCACTGCCATCGCTCACCAGCCTCATGCCCGCACGCCAGCTGGGCACTGCCTCCTCCCGACCTGCTTGCGCACACTTTCACTATTTTAAACTACTTTTTTCCTCCTTCTCCCTCCTTAAAACCTCTCCTCTCTCATTTTACAAATAAAATTACCCTTAATTGTAAGACCTCTCCTCGTGTGTGTGTGTCTGTGGTGCCACCCAGCCTTGAAACCAGATACACTATCTGTTTATATACATGCAGATGAATTAATTATGGTTTATTTATTAGGAATTACTGGAATTCCATAAATCTTTTAATAATTGTGTGTTCTGTAAATTAAGGTAGCAGAAATCAGTCTCAGGGCGGCGTAAAAATAAAATAACATGGAATAAAAGCTAAAATAGAAAAAGTACAAACATTCCATCAGTGTACTCAGTACTGTACTGTACCACAGGCGCTGTACTTTACTGTAGGTGTAAATTGTGTGTGTGTGTGTGTGTGTGTGTTTTGTGTAAATTGTGTGTGTGCATTTGAGAAATTACACTTAATAATCATACAAACTTCCATAATGTCTTTCGATTAAAAGCTGCTTTGATTACTAAAAGCACCAGGCAAATTGAATTGAATTAAACCAGAATATTCTTAACGCGCTGATGGTGTGACGAGATGTGTGTGTGTGTGAGGATTTTCTCACTACGCGATGTCTCTTCGATAATTCTCTAATCTGCAGTTTCTGCACGAAAATGGAGGAGCACACAGTGGGGAGGGAGGGGGGAGGGGGGCGGGGCTGTAGAGCTCTATCAGAACTGAAGCCGATGATGATGATGATGATGATGAGCAGTTTACAGATTTTAATCAAATTATGTGGTTTGAGTTTAGAGCTTTCGAAAATGTTCATCTCCAGCTTTAACAGGGGATCGATTTTAATCTCTTAATCTTCATAAGCACTCTTCTTGGAAATGAATTACAGAGAAACCCAGAGCTGAACACTGTTAATAATCTCTAACCACTTTAACCCCATAATCTCTACACTCACTATAATCTGCATACTGTAACCTATTAAACCCCATAATCTCTGTACTCTTCATAATCTCTATACACTCTATAATCTCCATAAACTCTATAATTTTTATACACGCTATAATATCTGTACACTATCATTTTTATACACTATAATTTGTATACTGTAACCTCTATAATCTCTACACTCTTTATAACCTCTCTAACAGCTATAATCTCCATAACTTTCATTTATTTATTTATTTGTTTGTTTGTTTGTTTGTTTGTTTGTTTGTTTGGAGCGATATCCCCCTCTCCCCTGCCAGGTCCCCACAGCGCCGGGTCGCCAGCTTGCTACTCGATGGTGTCTGAGCAGTTGGAGGTGATGGACCTGCCACATGCACACCGGCCCGGCGGAGCAGCAGCCCAGCTGGATTACGTTTTATTCTATCTTAAGTGTTTGATTTGTGAAGTCTGGAAACAGACAGTAACCCTGTGATAACAGCAGGAGCTGTACGTCTAGACACTGCAGCACACATTACAGTGTAAATATGTTTGGCAGTAAATTTAAAGCACTTTTTATGTAGATGGTAAAGTAATGGTTTTACAGTGTGAAGACTCAGATGTCAATTTTAAAACTACACAAAATTATGAGGTAGTTAATATCTTTATATCGGCATGCGTATGATCATAACAGAATCAAATCTAAACATCAGGAATTAATTATTTTAGTTTTATTAACCTGATTCTTCTGTTGCTG
The DNA here is from genome assembly GCF_024256425.1 of Clarias gariepinus. Classification (NCBI taxonomy): domain Eukaryota; kingdom Metazoa; phylum Chordata; class Actinopteri; order Siluriformes; family Clariidae; genus Clarias; species Clarias gariepinus. Next base: position 31,679,531 of record NC_071115.1, on the reverse strand, counting down.
TAAATAATAATAATAGTCCCGTTTTATGCAGACCGCACTCCTGTTAGGGATCATGTGATTAGCTGGATAGTCTTAGCTAACGTTAGATCTTGTGCTTATTGTTAAAATTAAGTTTGCTTTAAATTTAACTTGTGGCACAAATTTATTAAAATTCTTTACATTTATTATAATAAAATTTGTCATGAATGGGTTGTAAATGTAAAAAAAAAAGTTAGCATGAACATTGCAGCTAATTACAGCAACAACAGTCAACGCGTTCTCTCTAAAGGACAAGATAACGTGTATAAATGTTATGTTATTGATAAATGTATTCATTTAATAACATTTTAATTTAAACTTTGATAAGTACAGTAGAATAATGAATAAAACAGTTACTATTTCAACAAACAAAAATGTACCTGATCAAAGAAACTTTAAACAAATTCTATTAAATTTAACTTTAAACACAAACAGTTTTAATTAACTAAATTTACAAAAATAGTTTGTGTTGTGTAAGACCACACACACACACCAAACTGTGCACCTGCAGATAAAATCAGCTTCCTGTAAACACACACACACACACACACACACACACACACACATGGGGTACTTCCCTAACCCTTCTTCACATTTCAACATCATCAGTTCTGCTGCAGTTTTGATTAAATAAATCACTCAGTAATGATCTAATTAGTTTGATCTCATGTTTCTCCTTTTTTTTTCTTCAGCCGTTTGTTCTTGGAGCTTTCGGGATTACTCAGATCCGTGTGTGATGTGACGTTTTTCATCACCTCACTCATTTCTGCACCGGTTCTGCACTCTGCATGTTTCTGACTGCGGGGACGCGGCGCTGCTCGAGACACAGGAAGTGAATCCTGTGAAAATGAACTCGAATGAAATTCATTAATAACCTGAAAGATGAAGACATGAAGGTTTTGGAGCTCACCTTCTGAAAGCTTTTGCTCTGGAACGATTAGTAATAGTTTTTGCTCCTGCTTCTCAATGTTAAAATTATTTTATTCTTTAAGCGTCTCTCTAACGTCAGACTGGCGGATCAAATTAATAACATGTTTCTGTTCTGTCAGAGCTCAGAGTTACCTCACTTTTGACCTTCTTACACTGTGTGTATGTGTGTGTGTGTGTGTGGGGGGGTGTGTGGGGGTGTGTGTGTATGTTCGGTTGTGGGCACCACTATATTTTGCCTTTTGTTAGATCGAGCAAACAGATCTACTGCATCAGTGTTAGAGGTTTAACAAGTGAACATGTAATATGACCTGCAGCTGATGTGTGTGTACAGAGTAACTCATCACCAGTGCTTGGACACCATCAAGGGAGACGTGATCGGACCTGCTTCACGTCTGAAACGCTGGCCTTCCAGGAACTCCTTTGTGGAAATGTCTTGGAGGGAGGTTAGGACTGTACGGCGGGGGGGTGGGGGGGATTAGGGGATAGTGTACTTCCTGTGATGTGTGAGTGGTGTTGGTGAGTGAATGTGTGTACAGTTCACACACACACAGATGCGTCTCGTCAGGTGTTCCACTCTCTGAATGTTCACGTGAGCTCTCAGACAGGATCGTCGTTCGCAGACGTTCAGCCTTTTTTAAAACTTTCACATGTTTTTCTGCGACTCAGAGTCTCATCATCCGACTGTCACTGAAGTCTTCATTCACCAGAAATTTCATCACAAATCCCGGTTTGACCTGAACACCCTTAGTATAAAACTCTGGGCCCGAATTCACAAACGTTATTGAGTCTAAAAGGCTCCTACTGATGAAATTCTAAGAAAAGTCCTAGAATTTTGACATTTTCTTAGAATTTCCTCTTAAATTTAGGACTAAATCTTAGTAAAGATGAAAATGATTAACGAAACATCTTAACCCTTAAAACAGCTCCTAAGGTAAAACCTGTTAAGAGTAGAGAGGAGGACGTTTAAGAGGCTTAAGAGTTTCTATAGCCGAGGACAAAATGGTGGAAAGAAGAAAATATTCTCCAAACACTGAACGTTGAGCTAAGAGTAAACAATCTGGGTTTTTTTTTTGTTCTTTTACTTTCCTCCGTCTCTTTTGGATTGTTGTCCTGTAAACATGTAAATTAGTAAAAGCTGGGACATTCTCTCCCATCAATCTGAAATAAATCACAAGTAACAAGTTCTGTTGGGTAAATAAATGTAGGAACTTAAATACTGTATAGTAACAACACTGTGGAGACACTGTGGAGACACTAAAGCGGATCACTTCTCACCATTCGGCTGATTTAATTAACTTTATTATATTTAGTCTATAACAGAAACTTTACATAAAGAAGCCTGTAGTCATAATTATACAACTTCATTATATACAAACATTATGGCTTCACTGTCTGTTCTATTGTCATATAATCCATTATCACAAAGAGCGCATTTACAGAGGTCAAAGGTTATTTATTATCGACCAATCACAGTCCTTGAATTGCTGCCTAGCACTGGGGTCGACCACGCCCACTCACTAAGATAAAGGGTTTTGTACTGCTCAGAAGTTTCCTAAATCACTCTTAGTCTAGGACTCCCAGCTAGGACTTAATCTGAGACAGGAGGGACGTCTCGGACGTCTCTGAGACGCTTCGTGAGTACAGACCCAAACTCTCAGGTGTTCCTCATTACACACATTACACACTCACACTTCTGAGTGACAAACAGATGCAATCTTAAAAATGTGAAATGTGAAGATGTGTGTGTGTGTGTGTGTGTGTGTGTGTGTGTGTGTGTGGACCATGCTGCTCACTGCCCTGTGCAGCAAGAGATATTACTGCATCTAGTGGTCTAACAGGTACTGCACACACACACACACACACACACACACACACACATTTAAATTTACATTTAGGCATTTGGCAGACGCTCTTATCCAGAGCGACTTACATTTTTACACACACACACACACACACACACACACACACACACACACACACACACACACACACACACACACATTTAGACACACACACTTTTCAAAGTCCTTTTTTTGGGGTAAATACTTATCCATTACTGTGGAATGTTAGAGGAACTGAACTGGACTGTGTGTGTGTGTGTGTGTGTGTGTGTGTGTGTGTGTGTGTGTGTGTGTGTGTGTGTGTGTTTATGGCCATGCAAGTGACCTGATGGTCAGGAAGAGGAAACGGCTGCAGTGTGTGTATGTATATTAACTTATATAATGTAATAACATGGTTCATCTCAGGATGAACGACAAAACATACAGTGTGTGTGTGTGTGTGTGCGTGCTTGCGTGTGTGTGTGTGTGTGTGTGTGTGTGCGTGTGTGTGTGTGTGTGTGTGTGTGTTTCAAGTCAACGTGTGCTCTTTTGGCACGTCATCAACACACATACACCCACACATGGCCAGAGAGGGGCTCAGCACCACAGACACAGTGAGTAGTTTCAGGTCAGTAACTGCTCAGATCATACACACACACACACACACACACACACACACACACACACACACACAGACACACACATATATACACACACACACACACACACACACACACACACACACACACACACACACACACACAAGGTTTAGGATGTCTCCCTGAGACCTGGATTCAAATGGAACATCTGCCCCCCCTTGTGGTCAGTCCAGAGAAATACACTCTCTCTCTCTCTCTCTCTCTCTCTCTCTCTATCTATATATATACTCAGCAAAAAAAGAAACGTCCTCTGACTTTCAACTGTTTTTACTTTCAGTAAACTTAATGTATAAATATTTGTATGAACACTAAAAGAGTCAACACCATAAGACATAAACTAAAAATGTTTCCCAATGTGTCCCTGAATGAAGTGAGGCTCAAAATCAAAAGTACCAGTCAGTATCTGGTGGCCACCAGCTGCTTGAAGTACTGCAGTGCATCTCCTCCTCATGGACTGCCTATTGCGGACAGTCTGAGCACTGATGGAGGGATTGTGTGTTCCTGGTGTGACTCGGCCAGTTGTTGTGGCCATCCTGTACCTGTCACGCAGGTGTGATATTCGGATGTACCCATCCTGTGCAGATGTTGTTACACGTGGTCTTCCACCGCGAGGATGATCAGCCGTCCTTCCCGTCTCCCTGTAACGCCGTTTTAGGCGTCTCACGGTGCGGACGTGGCGATTTATCGCCCTAGCCACATCAGCGGTCCTCATGCCTCCCTGCAGCATGCCTAATGCACGTTCACACAGATGAGCAGGGACCCTCACAGGGGGGTAAGGTGATGAGGAGGGTCTTTTTAAAGAGTAAATTTAACAGAAACAGCTTTTCTCACTTTCACACACGAGTCAACACCTAATAAAATAAGGTCTGTTCTAGGTTTGGCCGAGACACAGATCTCAGAGTGTGTGTGGGACAGAGGCTCCGCCTACAGGATCTAATCCCACACACACCTGCAGTGAGACGTGTTCTGGTCCTTGAGTTCTTCATCTCACTCCAGCTGCCTGAGAACACCAGGAACACCACAGACACTACAAACACTATCACTACAATGCAGTGTGTGTGTGTGTGTGTGTGTGTGTGCTAAGCAGGTGAAATTTGTAAATTAAAAAATGTCTTAAAAAATTATTTAGAATAAAATCAGAAAATCACAAATTCTAACAATAAATCACAGACCAGACTGAGTGTAATTACCCAGAATCCTCCTGTAGTGGGACGTAAATAATACTGAAAAAAAAAAAATCTCTGATGGACTGGAAACTAAAATGATGCAATTTACACATTTATGTACATTGTTGTTTTTATTTATACCAATTTAGTTTATTTTCTTTCCCTTTCATCTTTGGTCATTAGGCCTCCCACAGTCACATGTTACTGATTTAATAAATACATCAGAATAAAACTATTAAAGCTGCACAAACAGTAAACACAGAGAGGAGGAGTTTGAGTGATCAGTGTGTGTGTGGAACTAAACCAGCTGATCTGTACACAGGCAGAACTACAGTGTAACACATGGGACGTGCTGTCTGGTAGACAGATAGAACACACACTGCCCAGTTTCTATATAATCCATTTAAAGGTTTTCTTAGAATGAAACAAGGATTAAATCAGATTAAAGTTGAAATGTTTACAGTTATTATCAGAGGAAAAAAAACACACCTCACAATTTAACGTATATATGATGTACATAATACAAATATGTTGATTAATTATACCCAGAATTTAACATAATCCCAATAATTTGTACAGTTTATAATTAATCCCTAAATATTCAGTCCACTAATAACTCTACAGAGACGTGCAGGAAGTAAACTGTAATATACAGTGAAATGTGCACACAGTGTCAGGATTAGTTATGAGTACGTGATTAACACTTTGTTGATTTTCCTTCAGTGGCTTTAAGAGCGACACCTACAGTATGAGAGCTGCTGAAGGACGGTTCGATTACAGACTGAGGGAACGAACAGGAGCCACAGTAATAACAGTGCAACCCATCTTTATTATAAAATTGATTCATAAAGATTCTCAACCTACTAATATGCAAGTGATGAAATTACCAGCAGGTGGCAGCAAAGAATAATGAAATGTTGTACAGTAGTGTAGAACATCACACAGTCACTCGATCAGATTGAGATCAACGTCTTGTCATGTTCCTCAAACCATTCCTCAACTGTGTGTGTGTGTGTGTGTGTGTGTGTGTGTGTGTGTGTGTGCAGTGTGAAAGAGATCGTCAGGTGTAACTTGGTCTGTAACAGTGTTTAGATGTTAGAGGAACATCCACACGAAGGGCAGGACCCGAGGTTTACCAGAAGAACATCACCCAGAGCATCACACTGCCTCCGCCTGCTCCCCACATGGTACATCCTGGTGCCTTGTCTTCTCTAGGGAAGCGCCACACACACATTCACATAAAATGTTTAAAAGAAAACATGGCTCATCAGACCAGGCCACCTTCTTCCATTGCTCCGTGGTCCAGTTCTGATGCCTTCTTGTCCGTTGTGGAGCTTTCGGTGGAGAACACGGGTCAGCATGGGCTCCCTGACCGCTCTACAGCTACGCAGCTCCATACACAACAAACTGTGATGCTCTGTGTGTTCTGATTCCTTTATATCAGAGCTACAGCAGATATTCTATGGGATCAGACCACACAAGTCTGCCATCAGTGAGCCTTGGCCACCCATGAGCCAAACTTGCTGGTCAGTTCACCAGTTTTCCTTCCTTGGAGCACTTTTGGTTTGTGCTGACCTCTGCAGGCTGAGAACATCCCACAAGAGCAGGAGGTTTGGATTTGCTCTGACCCAGTCGTCTAGACATCACAGTCTGTGACATCTCTTCATAGAGACGGTGTTCCCTGACCACAGTGGTCTCATTCAGTAGGATGATGCGCCCTGACACACTGCACACAAACTGTTCAGGAACGGTTTGAGGAACATGACAAAGAGGTCGAGGTGTCAATGTCTCAAAAATCCTCACCTTCTGTTTTCAACACATCAACTCTGAGACGTGACTGGTCTCTCGCTGCTTGATACTGCGTATCCCACCCCTGATAGGTGGCGCTGTAACCAGATGTTACGGCTAATTGAAGTATAAGGAAAAAATATAATCTCCTAATCCTGTGTGTATATTTTACATCATCAGATTAAATCAGATTATTTTGCCTAAATGTTTTTAGTCTTTTGGGTTTTAAACAAAGTTCTAATTTTTAGGATTTTCTATCTTTACTTTCTTTCTCGACCCTCACAACGTTGTCACCAGGATTTATGGATGGTCCACAATATTTATAAATTAGCTAGCGTAGCTAAGTGTTTGTGCGACTGACTGACCCAGTAAACTTCCTCACATCAGCTCGTGAAGGATTTCAGTCTCTGAGTCTCGCTCTACATCCTCAATCTTTTAAAGCCTGTCCGAATAGAATGTTACCATGACAACCACCCTCTCTTCATTACTAACGTTAGATAGCTATATATATAAATTGGCTAAACCTGGAAAAATAAATAAAGCAGTGAAATTGTGTGTTCTGAGTGTGCCCTAGTCCCTCTGTAGTGCACTTCTCTCACACTGAGTGTCTCATGGGGTTTAGAAAAAACTTCATAAAGGCCCATGTTTACTTTTTAAATAGTAAACTGTTCTCGTGACTTCATCTTGGTGTAGAAGTGTGTTAGAAAGTGTGTGTGTGTGTGTGCGTGTTCCTCTTTTCTGCGCGCCTGTAAAGGTGCCATCATTTTCATCAACACACACTCAGCTCTTTATCTAGTGTGTGTTCTCCTCATGATGATGCAAAGTGATGGCTGTCAGGATGTCACATGACCTTAACACACAGCAGCCTGCTGGAAATGGCAATGATGGTAGTGATGATGATGATGATGATGTTGGTGATGATAATAGTGATGGTGATGATGATAGTGATGGTGGTGATGCTGAATTTGATGATGGTGATGATGAGGTGGATGATGATGATGATGATGATGGTGAAAATGATGATGGTGGTGATAATGATGATAGTGAAGATGATGATAATGATGATGATGATGGTGATGGTGAAGATGATGATGATGGTGAAGATGATGATGGTGAAGATGGTGATGGTGAAGATGATGATGATGGTGAAGATGATGATGGTGGTGATAATGATGATAGTGATGGTGATGATGAGGTGGATGATGGTGATGGTGAAGATGATGATGACGGTGATAACGATGATAGTGATGGTGATGATGAGGTGGATGATGATAATGATGATGATGATGATAATGATGATGATGATTATGATGATGGGATGATGGTGATGGTGAAGATGATGATGGTGGTGATGATGATAGTGATGGTGATGATGAGGTGGATGATGATGATGATGGTGATGGTGAAGATGATGATGGTGGTGATAATGATGATAGTGATGGTGATGATGAGGTGGATGATGATGATGATGGTGATGGTGAAGATGATGATGGTGGTGATAATGATGATAGTGATGGTGATGATGAGGTGGATGATGGTGATGATGATGATGATGATGATGATAATGATGATGAGGTGGATGATGGTGATGGTGAAGATGATGATGATGGTGAAGATGATGATGGTGGTGATGATGATAGTGATGGTGATGATGAGGTGGATGATGATGATGATGATGATGATGGTGAAGATGATGATGGTGGTGATAATGATGATAGTGATGGTGATGATGAGGTGGATGATGATGATGATGATGATGGTGATGATGATGATGATGATGATGTTGATGATGATGAGGTGGATGATGGTGATGGTGAAGATGATGATGGTGGTGATGATGATAGTGATGGTGATGATAAGGTGGATGATGATGATGATGGTGAAGATGATGATGGTGGTGATGATGATAGTGATGGTGATGATGAGGTGGATGATGATGATGATGATGATAATGATGATGAGGTGGATGATGGTGATGGTGAAGATGATGATAATGATGATGATGGTGATGGTGAAGATGATGATGATGGTGAAGATGATGATGGTGAAGATGATGATGATGGTGAAGATGATGATGGTGGTGATAATGATGATAGTGATGGTGATGATGAGGTGGATGATGGTAATGGTGAAGATGATGATGACGGTGATAACCATGATAGTGATGGTGATGATGAGGTGGATGATGATAATGATGATGATGATGATGATGATAATGATGATGATGATGATGATGATGATGATGATGATAATGATGATGGGATGATGGTGATGGTGAAGATGATGATGGTGGTGATAATGATGATAGTGATGGTGATGATGAGGTGGATGATGATGATGATGGTGATGGTGAAGATGATGATGGTGGTGATAATGATGATAGTTATGGTGATGATGAGGTGGATGATGGTGATGATGATGATGATGATGATGATAATGATGATGATGATAATGATGATGGGATGATGGTGATGGTGAAGATGATGATGGTGGTGATAATGATGATAGTGATGGTGATGATGAGGTGGATGATGGTGATGATGATGATGATGATGATGATGATGATAATGATGATGAGGTGGATGATGGTGATGGTGAAGATGATGATGATGGTGAAGATGATGATGGTGGTGATGATGATAGTGATGGTGATGATGAGGTGAATGATGATGGTGAAGATGATGATGATGCAGTACTATTAAGTGGGGGTGTGTGAGTTTCACCTGGTGCTGAGCGGTGACTCTAAGTGATGGAGTTCTGTATAATGCAGCCTTTGCATTTCTCTGCCCTGTAATTTTAAGCGAGTGTGTAATATTGCGTTCCTTCCTGCTTCCTCTGCCTCTCGTCTGCCCTTCCTGCAGGAGTGAGGTATCAGAGTCTCAGAGACAGTTTATTACCCTGAGATATAATTACAGATCATTTACACATCCTCAGCTCTGTAGTGTTTATAAAGGACACGGCTCTGGAATTAGACTGATTATACCCTCTGTTAGTCCTGACCTCAGCCGGAATAGAAACTCCTGGACTTTACACTATGTTTTATACCCATGACCACGCCCCTTCCCTCCCCTCTCTCAGCCACAGCAGCATGGTGGCGTGGTGGTTAGCATTAGCACTGTGGCCCTGCACCTGCAGGGTCCGGGTTTGTTTCCCGCCCCGGGCCTGTGTGTGGAGTTTGCATGTTGTTCCCCATCTTGGTGGGTTTCCTCCTGAGCGCAGAACCCACCGATCCCTGCAGCACTGACGGCTCATTTATCTACTAAAGAGGGTGTGTGTGTGTGTGTGTGTGTGTGTGTGTGTGTGTGCTGATTATCATTCAGCAGCACATCTCAGCACTTTATTGTTCCTGCTATCAGAAAACATTTAAATTAGACTCTGTGCTATTTAGTGTGTGTGTGTGTGTGTGTGTGTGTGTGTGTGTGTGTGTGTGTGTGTGTGTGTGTGTGTGTTTAAACACACTATAAACAGACTCTAAACACAATCAGCTCTTAAAAACACAATACAAACATGTTATAAACACTGTTTACACACACGTAGCTTTGAAAACACAATCACAACACACACTCACAACACACACTCCAAACACATTTTAAACTCTCTCTTCTACTGTCTATTTGTCTTTACTCAAGTATACTGAAGGTGTCTGTCTGTCTGACTCTCTCTCTCTCTTTCTCACAAACACACACACACACACACACACTAATGAGGACAACACTCTGCAGCTACTGTACAATCCATAACATGGCCCTTACACACACCATTTGTCTCAGCAGCTGCAGCAGGTGTTCTGTCACCTGAACCCGGAGCTCGGTTGGTTCCCGACTCTCTGACACAGAAACGTGGAACCTGCTGTAGTTATTTGCTGTTGTGAAAGAGAAGTGGGCTGCGTTTCGAGCCCCACTGTGATCTGTTCCTGCGCTGCAGATGGTCTTTTTACAGATCCTGACCTGGACTGATGATAACGGATCGTCCAGAGCTGAATCGGTGAGACGATCAATGAATCTGGAATGATTGACAGCAGTGAACATTAATTCATACTAACCCCCAATACCACCCAGGATTTAATCAGAAATAATAAGAGGATAAAAAGTCATTAATAAGTGTGTGTGTTTCACTTGGCCTATGTTATACACATCTACGCCTGAAGCCAGATAAACAGATTTATTAGGAATAGAACAAATAATATACCCGGACTGGTCCAACGGTCCTTAATTCTGTGCTAAATAGAAAATGACAAAAACCTTTAAATTGCAGAGAAACTTTTAAATGTTGAATCTGATATAATAAATAATTGTGATGGGAATAATGTTTCTGTTTACGTTTATACATAAAGTGCTGTGACTGGCATCGCTACAACATGAAGAAGAAGATCAGCGTCTCTCCTAAACCCTGAACGTACTCTTGATGAAAAGATTCTAAATGTGCTCATGAGCGCCCCCTAGACAGCTGATAATAAAGTGGGCAGGTAGTGTATGAACACACTCTGGTTACAGCCTCACCTCTAATTGTAACAAAACACTAACACTGGAGACTCCTTCCAATTCAAAAATATAAATTAGAAAATGTCACTGTGTCCTCGTCTCTGTGAATGCGCTGTTGCTATGGCAACCCTCAGAACGAGCGGCACATTTCTATAAATTAGCAGCTGATTGAACTTCAGTTATTTTTATCGCCATTATTTATAATCATTTATTTTCCGCGTTCCCATAAGGTTTTCATTCGGTCTGCGCTGTTCCTCAGACCAGATGTTACTTTGGTGGAATTCAGAACATCTGGTGTAGAAAATTACCCAGCGTCTTCTGACCAATCAGAGTGCAGCTCTCCACAGTGAGAGAGCGAGTACCCGCGTGTACGGAGGAGAGTGACTTCATCACCACGCTGGCTTCAGGCCCAACTGGAGGAAGTTACGTCCTCCTCATTTATTACACCGTAAATTATTTCTAAATGAAGGAACGTTCTGAGCACAAATGGAAGATATAAATCCAGTTGTGCTGGAAAAGGCAGATGGGCTTCAGATTTTGTGTCTCTTTAATGTTTCATTAAGACAAGCGTGTTTGTGTGTCCTCATCTTTATTGAGAGGGGGGGGGGAGTGATTAGTGAGGGATGGGTGAGAGACAAGAAAAGAAAGAGAGATGGATAGAAATAAGATGAAAGAAGAAATTCAAAAGGAGAGAGAAAGAAAGAGAGATAGACTTTAACATTCTTTTATTTTAATCATTGTGTATTTAAAGAAAAAAAAAACCTAAGCAGGAGAAGTGTAATAAATAAATAAATGAATAAATAAATAAATAAATAAATATATAAACAATAAAAAAATAACAACAATAAAAAGATACAATTGTGAAGTAGGGGGCGATATGGAGCAACACTTTTCTGAGCAAAACACTGAAACTGTCTCATTACTAATCCACACTGTTACAGATCTGAGTGTGTGTACTGCCTGTTGTAACGAATCGCCACTAGAGGGTACTGTTTTGTCTTTTTGTAGTTTTTGTTTTGCAGACTCAGTTTCCCAGAAGGCCTTGGTCGACAGGAGCTCACCTGAACCGAGGTAGGTCAGTACATCTTCTATAAAGAGCTGGTTAGTCTGGGAAACTGGGTCGAGCATCGAGCGTTTGTATGTACTGTCATTTATGTGGGCACTTTGTTTCGTATTTTGGTTTTTGTTTATATGTTGGTTGATTTTATATTGTTATTTTGTGGTTTATGTCGTCACATAACCACTAAGCATGTCCCAAGGCTAGTTGTGAGAGTATGTAGGTGTTTTGTTGAGCTGATTCGGTCTTGTGCAGTCTTGTGTGTAATTCCAGGATTTGTAAGTAACTCTCTCTGTTTCTAGTCTCTGTGTTTCTAGTTTCTGTGTCCCAAGTCTCTGTGTCTCTGTGTCCCTAGTCTCTGTGTCTCTAGTCTCTGCGCTTCTGTGGCCCGAGTCTCTGCGTCTCTAGTTTCTGTGGCCCGAGTCTCTGCGTCTCTAGTTTCTGTGGCCCGAGTCTCTGCGTCTCTAGTTTCTGTGGCCCGAGTCTCTGCGTCTCTAGTTTCTGTGGCCCGAGTCTCTGCGTCTCTAGTTTCTGTGGCCCGAGTCTCTGCGTCTCTGCGCTTCTGTGGCCCAAGTCTCTGCGTCTCTAGTTTCTGTGGCCCGAGTCTCTGCGTCTCTGCGCTTCCGTGGCCCGAGTCTCTGCGTCTCTAGTTTCCGTGGCCCGAGTCTCTGCGTCTCTAGTTTCCGTGGCCCGAGTCTCTGCGTCTCTAGTTTCCGTGGCCCGAGTCTCTGCGCTTCTGTGGCCCGAGTCTCTGCGTCTCTAGTTTCTGTGGCCCGAGTCTCTGCGTCTCTAGTTTCCGTGGCCCAAGTCTCTGCGTCTCTAGTTTCCGTGGCCCGAGTCTCTGTCTCTCTAGTTTCTGTGGCCCGAGTCTCTGCGTCTCTGCGCTTCTGTGGCCCGAGTCTCTGCGTCTCTGCGCTTCTGTGGCCCGAGTCTCTGCGTCTCTAGTTTCCGTGGCCCGAGTCTCTGTGTCTCTAGTTTCTGTGGCCCGAGTCTCTGTGTCTCTAGTTTCTGTGGCCCGAGTCTCTGCGTCTCTAGTTTCTGTGGCCCGAGTCTCTGCTACGTTATTAAGCCTGTGTTTCATCATAATGCTTATGTCCTGTGTGTCTTGTCATAGAGCCTGGGTATTGTTCAATTATGGTCATTATATTTTGAGTGTTCGTTTCTTTGTTTGTATTGTTTCTTTGTGATTCATGTTTTATGTTATGTCATGATTTAAGACTCTTTTGTTTAAAAAAAACAACCCTCTGTGCCTATGCCTGCCCTTTTGTGCCCCTGGCAACACCAGCAGCCATTACCACCCGATTTCGTGACACCTGCGGTATACTCTGTGTAAACAAATAAGCAATAAATCAACTTATTTTAAGTTATTTTCAATTATAATTTAAATAATTTAAATCCTAAACCTGTGTGTGTCAGCCCACCACAGAAGACACACTCTGTACCTCCGGAGGGGTCCGTTTGTGGCCACGCCCCGTGTGCTATTCTTCACTGTAGATCAGTATGAGCTTCTCCATCTGCAGCTTATACAGGGACCTCCAACGCCCTCGTGTGGTCGAGTCTGGCGCTGACGGCTCTGACCACCGCGAGTCCTTCACTCCCGCCAGAGTGTACAACCTTAACACACGACACACACGGCCCTTTCTTGGAGGTGCCTTTGAGCGATGTTGAGAACATCTCCTTCTTGTACCGCTGCTTCCCCAGGGCCACGCCCCGAGACCCCCTGTGGAGGGATTGCAGCCCCCCCCGAGCCCTGCATCACAGCTGTATTCCAGGTGTTATCGGTCCTCAGATTCATGACTCTGGTTACTCTCTCACTCTCTGAAGGCGGAGATGGATGTGTGTCAGTGAGAGTGTGTGAAATTGTGGCTCTAACACACTGATACGGTGCCCTGTCTGTCTGTCTTTATGTCTGTCACATGTAGGAATAATAATCAATAATAAACCGGTTGTAAGGGTCAGAGGTCATCACCCTGGAGAAGAGAGGTGCAGCGGTCTGGGTGCCATGACGACCGGCTTAATCTTTCATCTCTCTCTTTCATTCTGCTCTTTTGATGATGATGATGACATTTTCACGTCTGCACGGCTCATTATTTATTAGACTGTTCTTTGTGTGCATGTGTGTGTGTCTGTGTGACTGTGTGTGTGTGTGTGTGTGTGTGTGTTTGTTGGCTTGGGCATCAGGATATTTTTAACCTCATCTCAAGACCTTCTCTCTCCTCTCTATGGTGCTCTCACACGTGTGTGTGTGTGTGTGTGTGTGTGTGTGTGTGTGTGTGTTTGTGTGTGTGTTTAGAGGCTAAAAATAAGTGCAACTGCATTTTAGTGAACATCAGCTGGTAGTTGCACCAGTTTCCATTTTCACGTGTGTGTGTGTGTGTGTTCTATCTCCGATTATATCTGACTACCGCAATGAAAATATATGATTTTACCAGGTTGTTTATTTGACTTGTGTTGATGTGGTGAAGTTCTCTGTACATCTATATCCAATAATAAAACTGTAAAAGTGGGCGTGTTTGTAGATCAAAGATATTTGCATAAGAATAATTTGTGGTGACGCAAGATCAGTAATAGAACACATCAAGCTGAATATAAGACTTTTGTCTGTCTGTGTGTTTGTGCAGCGTCACTGTGGTTGACACAAGTGGGTTTGTAGGATTATTTTCTTTACGGCCAGTCAGAGGAAGAGACGATACGATATAATAAACTACAGAGACATTTAAATAGAAAACACAAAGAAATTCATCTTTAAAAATCATCAGTTCTGAAAAATTAAAGCGCGTTCATGAGCATCCAGGACGACAACACACCTGTAACACACCCATAACACACTGGTAACACACCTTTAACACACCCGCAACACACCTGTAACACTTTAACACACCTGCAACACAACTGTAACACTTTAACACATCTGTAACACCCCTGTTAGACACCTGTAACACACCTGTAACACTTTAACACACCTGTAACACTTTAACACACCAGTAACACACCTGTAACATTTTAACACACCAGTAACACCCCCGTAAGACACCTGTAACACACCTGTAACACTTTAACACACCCGTAAGACACCTGTAACACACCTGTAACACTTTAACACACCTGTAACACTTTAACACACCTGTAACACACCTGTAACACACCTGTAACACTTTAACACACCTGTAACACACCTGTAACACACCTGTAACACTTTAACACACCTGTAACACACCTGTAACACACCTGTAACACTTTAACACACCTGTAACACACCTGTAACACACCTGTAACACTTTAACACACCTGTAACACTTTAACACACCTGTAACACACCTGTAACACTTTAACACACCTGTAACACACCTGTAACACACCTGTAACACTTTAACACACCTGTAACACACCTGTAACACACCTGTAACACTTTAACACACCTGTAACACTTTAACACACCTGTAACACACCTGTAACACTTTAACACACCTGTAACACTTTAACACACCTGTAACACACCTGTAACACTTTAACACACCTGTAATACTTTAACACACCTGTAACACACCTGTAACACTTTAACACACCTGTAACACACCTGTAACATTTTAACACACCAGTAACACCCCCGTAAGACACCTGTAACACACCTGTAACATTTTAACACACCCGTAACACACCTGTAACACACCTGTAACACACCTGTAACACGCCTGTAACACCCCCATAAGACACCTGTAACACACCTGTAACACTTTAACACACCTGTAACACTTTAACACACCTGTAACACACCTGTAACACACCTGTTACACACCTGTAACACACCTGTTACACACCTGTTACACACCTGTAACACAACCGTAACACACCTTTAACACACCTTTAACACACTTGTAACACACTTGTAACACACTTGTAACAAACCTGTAACACACCTTTAGCACTTTAACACACCTGTAACACACCTGTAATACACCTGTAATACTTTAACACTTCTGTAAGACTTTAACACACCTGTAACACCCCCATAAGACACCTGTAACACACCTGTAACACTAACACACCTGTAACACACCCGTAACACTTTAACTGACCTGTAACACCTGTAACACTTTACCACACCTGTAACACCTGTAACACCTGTAACACTTTAACACACCTGTAACAGACCTGTAACACTTTAACATACCTGTAACACACCTGTAACACACCTGTAACACACCTGTAACACTTTAACACACCTGTAACTCTTTAAGACACCCGTAACACACCTGTAACACACCTCTAACATTTTAACACACCCGTAACACACCTGTAACACACCTGTAATACTTTAGCACACCCGTAACACACCTGTAACACACCTGTAACACTTTAACACACCTGTAACACACCTGAAACACACCTGTAACACTTCAACACACCTGTAACATACCTGTAACACACCTGTAACACTTCGACACACCTGTAACATACCTGTAACACACCTGTAACACTAACACACCTGTAACACACCTGTAACACTTTAACACACCTGTAACACACCTGTAACACACCTGCAACACACCTGTATCACACCTTTAGCACTTTAACACACTTTTAACACACCTGTAACACTTTAACACACCAGTAACACCCCCATAAGACACCTGTAACACACCTGTAACACTTTAACACACCTGTAACACACCTTTAATACTTTAACACACCTGTAACACACCTGTAACACCTGTAACACACCTGTAACACCTGTAACACACCTGTAACACCCCCATAAGTCACCTGTAACACACCTGTAACACTTTAACACACCTGTAACACACCTGTAACACTTTAACACACCTGTAACACACCTTTAATACTTTAACACACCTGTAACACACCTGTAACACACCTGTAACACTTTAACACACCTGTAACACTTTAACACACCAGTAACACTTTAACACACCAGTAACACCCCCATAAGTCACCTGTAACACACCTGTAACACTTTAACACACCCGTAACACACCTGTAACACACCTGTAATACTTTAACACACCTGTAACTCACCTGTAACACACCTTTAATACTTTAACACACCTGTAACACTTTAACACACCTTTATTTCAGGACGGAGTCTCCAGCATCAGTGCAGGAAAGGGTGAGATGTCATGTCTATTAGAGTTAGTGAGAGACAGTTTGTGTGTGTGTGTGTGTGTGTGTGTGTGTGTGTGTGTGTGTGTGTGTGTGGAATGAGTGATAAGGAGGAAACGCTGCCTCGCCTTGCCTCTCCCTCTGCCTCGGTCCACAACATAGTTAATGCAGTTTTTCTCTGAAAATCATCTGCATCACACCCACACTGTTTATCTAACTGTACACACACACACACACACACACACACACACACACACACACACATACCTTATGGGGGATGGGGGGCGTTAGTAAACCTGTGCCTCAGAATGAATAAAACAATTCTAAAACAGATTTAATCCTTTAGAATCACTGTACACTATGTGCTATGCAGTGTGTGTGTGTGTGTGTGTGTGTGTGTGTAAGGAAATGTCTCACACACACACACACACACACATTGATCGTTTTGGTCATGGTGTCACTAAATATAGCTCAGTGCTTTTGGAAATCTCGATGAATCACCAGCTTTGTGTAGATTCTTTCTCTGCACATACACACACACACACACACACACACACACACACACACACAAACCTGCTCACTCTGTTTCCAACAGTTAGAGAAAGGGTTCAATATGGAGTGTGTGTGATCCATGTCACACACATCAGCCTTGTTCTGCAAGCACATCATCATCATCATCATCATCATCATCATCATCCGGTGTAGGTGATCACACTGAAGACTGTGTACTCTCCAGGAGAAGTGCACTTCAGACACACACACACACACACACACACACACACACACACTCATTAGCTTTGTGTTTAGCTGACTCAGAGACTCACGCTCGCTGCACTTCTCACCGCTGGAGGAGGCGGAGCCAATAAATCACTCCGGCTAATCATCATCACTAAGCATGATAATTATAAGTGTGTGTGTGTGTGTGTGTGTGTGTGTGTGTGTGTGTGTGTGTGTGTGTGTGTGTGTGTGTGTGAAAGAGACAGAGAACCATGACTCCAGAGCTGATTGTTCTTTGAGATCTTTAGAATAAACCTGTTTATATTCACAGTTAATGTTTATGAGACGATTCACTTCCTGTTTTCACCTCACAGCAGCTCCACCCGCGCGTCCCCTCGACGGTCAGGCCCCCCCCCCCCTCCCCCGTCCTGAGGGTTCCAGCGTCACGCCTGAACATCACACGTCTCTCACACTGGAGACTCCTTCCTCCGAGCTACACCTCTCCACTATACACTCAAATAAAAGAGATCTGAACACCATGAGACTGTGTTAACTGGATAAGGGAACCTGTTCCATCAGTGCGCTGGTCTCCCCCATACTGTAGGTTCTCGTCCTGACCTCAGGGGAACACCAGCACTGATTCTGCTTTAAGGTCACACACACTCTCTCTCACGCAGTGATCTGACGTGAGGGTTTTTTTGTTCTTGTCCTCCAGACGACTCACAATAACACGCTTTTTAATGGAAAGTGTTTGGAAAGTGTCTCCCTCTGGGGGGCGCTAATGAGCGTTCCTCCGTCTGGATGTTCGATCCTCATTCAGGAACTGTATCGCTGTGTTTTTGTCCCTGGAGTCCGGATCCTCTGTGTAAAGTGTGTAAGTCTCACGGTTCTGAGAAAATTGAATTATAAAGCTTGTTAGTGGGACAGACGAGGCGCAGACGAGGTGAAGACGAGGTGCAGACGAGGTGCCTAAAGGCCGTTTTGTGTCCCAGTGTGAATCGCGTTTACACACACCAGTGTTTTTAGATCATGAGCTTGTGTTGATTTCTTGGATCCTGCTGTGTTTTGGATTTGGGTTAAAGCCCTTCGGGGTCAGGAGTAGCTCAATAATTAAGACTGGACTACAGTTTGGAAGGTCAAAGTTCAAACCTCACCACCAACCTGCATCCATAAGGCCCTGAACCCTCAACAGCTCAGGTTTATAATGAGGAAATGTCAGTCCCTCTGTATGAGAGTGTCTGCTGTATTCTAAATGTTCTGTGAGGGGATTAGAACCCAGAACCATCAGGCAGACTTCCATCCTAATGTTTAATAATAATTTAAAAAGATGTCACAACTCTGTAACTTTAAACGAAGCCTTGAGGAAAACAACTCTCATTTACATCCGTGTCATGTGACATTTATGACTAATTTTGTTTTTTATATTTCTGATTTCTCAGTGAACTTTAGCCCCGCCCACGGCCTACACAGCTCCGCCCCCAGTCTACACAGAGGCACACAACTCCGCCCCAGTTTTCTGCAGAGACACCATGCTTAACCGTTTTCCCTTACAAGGCAACCCATGAGTCGTACCCAGCTTCCCCAGGTGAGTCGGTGTTTAACTCCAGGGCGAAATACACACACACACACACACACACACACACACACACGCGCACACACACGCACACCAGTCTTTGGGATGTTTTATGTATCTCAGTCACCAGAGGGCGCTAACGAGGACAAACTACACTTTACAAAGGAGGTGAATTAGAGCCAGGCCATACTGTGAGCAGAC
>NC_071115.1:31640000-31655000 GCF_024256425.1 Clarias gariepinus | reverse complement strand
TGTATAACAACCTTATTTCCTTCATTATCAGAACAGCATCCACTAAACCCCTGATGCGGATAAATGAAAATTAATAAATGAGTAGCAGTAAAGGGGTGTGTTTACTTTTAATTTTAGTCAGTAAGTGTTTAAATAAAAATCTGATTAATACATAACACATGTGTTCAGTACAGAATCCTTAATCAGTCGCATGATTTCTAATATTCCACTAACACTGAGCCCAAAAATAATAATAATAATAATAATAATAATAATAATAATAATAATAAATCATTATCATTAATCAATCAGAAAATGTATCTTGATTGTTATCTTTTATATAGTTTTTGTTTATTTATGGTGTCAAATTGTTGTCTTAGCTAGTTAGCTAATTATGTTTCATCTTAGCTAGTTTTGTTAATGTGTGTTGTATGTAACATTTGGTCCTGTAGGGACGTTGTTTGGTGTCACTGTGTCCTGAACTGTAAAGGGTTAAAATAACAATAAAATCTTAATTGACTCGACTTGAGTTTTCAGGATTAAAGTTACGACTCATCAGTAACAATAATGTTTATCACTATAGCTGTAAATGTTCTCCTGTATAAAAGTTGCAGGAGCGGTGTGTACTCATGTGATCGCTGCTTCATTAGGAGGAGCAACAGTGATGCCATGTTCCTGTGACAGGAGGTGGGTCTCTGGGTGCCGTCCATACTGGCACTTTTACACTCAGGCGTTTGGCAGACGCTTTTATCCGGAGTGACTTACAAAAGTGCTTTGAAGTTTCTGTCAGTGGAGAGATCTGTACACTGGGATACAAACTACATGCCATCAGTCACACACTGTTGGGACGGGGTTTATGATTTACATTATTTAACCCAAATATTGAAGAAACAGAATTTAGTCGTTGTTTAAAGAAATACAAATGTGCATTATAATCTCTAATCAGAATGATGTCAATCAATCGGACTGAAGAAATATTCTCAGTGTGTGTGTGTGTGTGTGTGTGTGTGTGTGTGTGTACCCCAGTGGAGCAGGAATCAGTCCAATCTGGCAACCTTGTGTAGAAGCAGCAGTTACACTGAGGAGGAGAGGAGAGGAGGAGAGGAGAGAGGGAAATGGGGAAGTAGGGAGGAGGAAAAGGAGAGATGGAACAGGAGAGAGAGAGAGAGAGTCTGGTGTTTAAGCTTTTTATTTTCCCCTAAAGTCCAGTGAATCATTAATGTGTTTAAAATCTCCTGGATCATTCTGTCCTAAAGTTATTCCTCTATTATTATTATTATTATTATTATTATTATTATTATTATTGTTATTATTATTATTATTGTTATTATTAGTGATGATGCAGATTAATCACAGCAGAGTGCTCGGTGATTGGTCGGGAAGCTCATTTGCATGCGCGCGCATCGCGGTATCGCGGTATCGCGTGAGTGTCGGTACATCGCCGAGCTCGGCTCACCGGACCGATGGGCGGACGAGTGGACGGATAGACGGAGCGGCGGAGCGAGGAGGAGAAGAAGTTGGATGTTAATTTATTATTGTTATTATTATTATATGATTTATTTATTTATTTTTTTATCTGGTCTCCTCTTTCCTGTTCCGTGCGCGCGCGGGAGGCGGTGCGGTTCTCGGTCTCCGGTCCCGCCGGTTCTAATGTACATCCTGGGCTCTTCTCCACGATCTCGGAGGAGCGCAGGCGGAGCAGACCAGCCTGTGGGTGATGCAGCCCCGGGGTCTCTCTCTCTCTCTCTCTCTCTCTCTCTCTCTACAGCAGCGAGTTGGAGAGGATTATTGAAGCAATGCAAAGTGGCGCGCGGGAGAGAGGAACAGAGCGTGTGTGTGTGTGTGTGTGTGTGTGTGAGGTTTAACGCAGGAAAAGTGCTGGAGCTGTGAATGTCTGGTGCTGTGTGAGGATCGTACCGTGTGATTCCGCAGCAGCAGCAGCGCTCGTGCAGCAGACTGGGTTAGAACAGAACCGCGGATCTGAGCAGAACAAAGAGCGCAGGGCGCACGGTCGAGTCTCCGCGCCGCGCTCGAGCCGAGGGGGATTTATTTCTGCACACTTTGGTGGTTGGACCGGGAGCGTCTGCGCGTCTCATCCCCCGACCCCCCGCAGGCTGGCGGTAACTGCGCCCGTGGAGTAGTTTTTTGGAGTTATGTAAGAAGGCGTACTTTACACCCTGTCGGGAGAGCGCGCGCCTCAGTGGGTGGACGCTGATTTTTGGTGAAGGATCTTTATTTAGAAGAAGAAAAAAAAAAAAGAAAAAGGAAAAAAAAAAAAAAACCCCGAAGCACCTCGTCCTGTTTTTAGCTCTGCAGCAGGGGGAAGTGGATGTCAGACAAGGTAAGCTCGAGTTTCATCACCTTCCCGTTTTACAGGAGTGATTTCTCATCCCACTGCAATCTTCTTCTGACATTAAATAAATAAATAAATAAATAAATAATAAAAATAAGCAGAGTGTTCCGGAGCAACTCGCAGAGAAGAAGATGCGCAAAACAGCTGGAAAAGCTGTGCAGCTCCGAGACGCGCATCATGTGAGGAACTGAGAGTTAAGGTGTGGCTGAGGATCGATCTATTGATTGGAGAATGATCATATCAAACCTAAAGATCAATCTCCGTTATTGCTATTGATTGTGAAGTTAATGAGTTGAGTCTCGCGCGCTAATGACGCAACCAGCGCCTGAGCTGCAGGCCTGCGGAACCCGAACCAGAATCAGAACCTGGTACTGAGAGGACAGCCTGATAGGATTTTGTGTGTGTGTGTGTGTGTGTGTGTGTGTGTGTGTGTGTGTGTGTGTGAGACTAAGTTGGAGCAGCTCCTAATTGCTACCTGTCTCAGCATTTTCCTCCACATGAAGTAGAAATATCCTCAGGCCTGAGTCAGGATGCCAAGTCTCTCAGCTTCAGATCGTTTCAGCACCACGGACAGCGGAACTGAGGAGGGACTGAGCAGAACCAGAGCAGAACTAAAGCACTGAGATTCAAACCGAGATGAAACGAGATCCGAAACGCCTTACTGATCTCAGAGACACACGAGCAGAACCGGAGATCAAATGAGAACCGAGCAGAAGTGTGAGCGATAGAATAGAGACACTCTGAGCTGATTAAAAAAAAAAGGTTTTATCTGAGGGGTAAAGAACTAGAGATGTGTGTTTACTGCTGCTGCGCTGTGATTGGTTCATCACTGTTACAAAAAGACTTCACTTCATCTCTACATTGCTAGATAGACCAAATGGTTCTAGCGTTCTAAAACACTTTTATTCTCCACTACATGGACACTTCAAACCCTTAATGTTCAAGATTTTACATTTTTTCGAATCATGCACTGTGTAATTAGATCATTAGGAGCGTTTTTGCTGTGTTTAGCCTCTGACGTTTCAGTTTATTACAAACCTGAGTTATGGGTTCTCTGGGTGATGAAGTGGTTCTAGTTGAATCTTCTGGTGTTTAGGAAGCAATACAGTATATATCAGACTTCTGCATGGAACCTATGAGAATTTCCTCAGAGGGACAAACTACAGGGAAGGGAAGGACTATTGGACAAAATAGGTCTAGGGTTCTAAAAAAGACATTTTATGAGTGCTTTTGATATCATCAATGGTTCTAGATTTACAGCAGGTATTTTACAATATATCTGTATGTTACTGACACTTTAGAAACCTGTGTTTGCTAAATTCTTGCTGATGAGAAAGCTCTTTTTCTAGGGTTCTACATAGATCCTCTAAATGTGTTTACCAAAAGGCACAAATCCGGCAAAGAACCAGCATCTAGATAAATATCTACACCAGTAGAACAAATTGTGTAAAGGGGCTTTTAAAAGTTCCCTTAATAAGTTCCCTTACAAGTAGATAGTTTCTTTTTCAAACAGATAATTTCTTTCTTCTTTGCAAATCTTTTTTTCTCTCTGCTTTTAGTAGAACAGGTTCCTCTGGGGTTCTTTGGAAAGTTGCATAAGTTTCATGTCCGTTCATTTTGACACTGTTAGAACAGATGGTTCTAACTTCAAACTTGGAACCTTTTGCAGACATTTCAACCCCCCAAAAATGTGCTGTGTGGTCGCTAAGAAGAGAGTTAGCAAAGACTTGCTAACAGAAGGCAAGGCTTCCTGTTAGAGCTACTCCATTAGACCAAATGGTTGTTCTTGCTTTCTCAAATGGTTCTACTTGGAAGCTTTCCTGCAAGGGCAAGCTTTCTTACACAGAAATGTTCATGGTTCTCCTTAAATCTCATGAGATGTAATTCCTTAAATACTTTATCCCCAACTCCATGTGTTCCATCAACACCGAGCTGAAGTTTCTCCGACACATCATGAGTGCAAAACAGCTGTTAAGTGTTGAGAACATCTTGTGTTGTTTTGAAGGCGTTCTCGAATCCTGGACCACGGGAGCCGCGGTGTGACGGTGAGGATGAATTCCTCTGAGCGCTAACGGATCAGTTCTGTGTTTAACACTAACAAGGTTTTTGTTTGCTTTAATTAGCTTTAAGATTAAAGCCCAGTGGAACGCGATCTTATCGACTCGGATCTCCGAATCGTCTAAAGCCTCTTAAAGACAATCGATACTTAATGAGTGAAGAGAGCACGTCCTCTGGCCAGATTAACTCGTGGAGATGGAGATAAAGACAGATTATTCATTATGGAGTAACGTGTAATGAAGTTCTCACCCTCAGGTTCTTACTGATATCAGGAGAACAATAAGGTTCTTCAGTACAGACCTTTCACCATTTTTCTTTGCACATGGTCAGCGTGAGGAACAGGAAAGGCCAGAGCAGCTGGCTAGATGTTCACACCTGTGGTTTGTTTTCTTACTTTACAGGTTTTTCAAGGGTTCTTTAAATAGGGGTTCCATATACAAACGTTAGCAGATTCTATTAAGGGAGAAGAAAGAAGATAAGAGTGTGAATTTGCAAAGTTGTGCAAGTGGAGGGGTGATTGTACTTCAGACCATAAGATCATTAGGAGTGTTTTTGCGGTGTGTTCAGCCGTTTCAGCTCTTTACTAACCTGAGTTATGGGTTCTCAGGGTGATGAAGTGGTTCTGCTTGAACTCCTCATCCTCTGAAGGAGAAAAATTTAGGCATCTTTAGCCTAACAGCACGCCATTAAAGTGATTATACCATATGCACATGTGGGTGGAGTTAGAGGTGGAGCTAGGGGTGGAGCTAGGGGTGGGATCATGGGCGGAGTTAGCGTTTATATCTTTTATGATGTGTTATGTGTTTGAGATTGCGTTCTAATAGCAGTGTGATGGTGTAAGGCAGTCCATGGAAAGTGCATGTGTGTGTGTGTGTGTGTGTGTGTGTGTGTGTGTGTGTGTGTGTGTGTGTGTGTGTGCATGTGTGTGTGTGTGTGTGTGTGTGTGTGTAAGAGGAGGTTCCACGGGTCTGCGGTGGTAAGTGTCCTCGCTGAATAATGTATGAACGAGCCTTGAGTCGTGTGTGTGAGTCATGAGGTCACGAGCCGAGGCGAGTGGAGAAAGTGAAACTGTGTAAATGTTCTCTACACCCTGCCCTTTAGAACACACACACACACACACACACACACACACACACACACACACACACACACAGTTCTTAAGCAAAATGACTCATAAATATGGTGAGTCATTACTCTGTGTGTGTGTGTGTGTGAGGCATGTCTCTTTTATTTAACATTATTGTTGTTCTTGAGACATTCTTGGATTGACGTAACACTCTGAGCCTTCTAACAGGTTCTACAGAGAACATTTAGGAGTCTCGCAGCGAGAGAGAGGGTTCTAGAGTGAATATTTAAGGGTTTCCCTGACAGAAGAACCAGCATGTTCTCCTCTCTGAGGGTTCATTGTCTCTTCAGAGAGTCTCAGTTTTAGGGTTCTGAGTAGAAAGCACTGAGCCGTAGAGTTCTCCATAGAATATTTAAATGTTCTTCATTGTGTGTGTGTGTGTGTGTGTGTGTGTGTAGATCTGATGTGTGTGTGTAGAGTGTATAAGTTCTCCGTCCTGTGGGAGCTGAGTATACAGAACCTGTTGAGAACCACTAATGAGGAACATTATCCAGTGAGGAATTTCAGAGCCGTCAAGTTTCACTTCACATCAGAGCTGAAATTCCCACGAGTGAGGTTCCACATAACGACTATCTGGTATCTCTCTCTCTCTCTCTCTCTCACACACACACACACACACACACACACACACACACACACACACACTTTGTACCATGGTTTATGTTTAGTGTGTTTCACTGTGAGCTTTGATTATTTTACTCTTAGACAGGAGTGAAAGAGAACCCACGTAAAGGGTCTTTGGTACCCAAAGAGGTTCTTCTAGGAACCCTGTCTGATAGGAGAGCCCTCATCAACATGAAATCCTGGGGAACGTCTTGTTCCTCAATATGAACTCTCAAACTTACAATCAGTAGAGCAGAACCCTGACTACGGAGCACCGCTGTACCAGGTTTAGAGCAGAACCAGTTCTACAGAGCAGAACTACAGAGCACTGCTGTACTGCTTCTAGAGTAGAACCATGACTGCTAAGCCATGAAGTACAGGTTCTAGAGCAGAATCTTGTCCACTGAGCTGCTCCATACAGGTTCTAGGTAAGAACTTAAATTCTGAGGCGCCTCAATCACGGAACTTCCTTGTACCTAATCTAGAGAAGAATCTCAAATGTTGAGCAACCTGGTCAAGAACCTAGAGCAGTAACCTGACTACTGAGTCATAGTTCAGGTTCTAGAGCGCCCCTGAGTGAACAGAATCATGTAACCTCTTCTTTAAGTGAACAGTCGTCTCTCTCTCTGTATCATTTGTGTTTAAAGGTGAGACCGGAGAACCATTGCATATGTTAATATGGGTGTGTGTGTGTGTGTGTGCGTGTGTGTGTGCGCGTGTGTGTGTGTGTGTGTGTGTGTGTGTGTGTGAAATAGAGATCACAGATAAGATTATGAACTTGTTCCCCTCTACTGACTCTCCACTTGCGCACACACACACACACACACACACACACACACACACACACACACACACATCAGCACTCAGCACACACACAAGCTTCTGAAAACTATTAACTCAGAAGCTACCTGAGGGTAACACACAGGGGGCGGAGTCTGTTTACAGCAGGGGCGTGGCTTATTTCTGTCTGGGAGTTTGATGTCATTACAATTTCGGCATTGTCTGTAAATACACGCACACACACACACACACACACACACACACACACTGTGGAATATCATCTAAGGATAAGAATGAAATAAATACATAAAGAAATATATATTTAATTAGTCACTTCATCCCTCTACATCTGGAGGAACCCTAATCTGTGACCTCTGACCTCTCACACCAACAGGTGGTTCTGCACTACATTTGAATTTCTCAGAACTGAAGTGATGGATGAAGGTACGGTTTCTGTGTGAGTGTAGCAGATGAGTGTGAGTGTGAACGGTGTGTTGTAGAGCGACTCTGACCTCAGTTACGCTGGGATACGTGAAGAAGGAATTTCACTGTAATGTAAATGTGACACATAAAGGCTTAACTTAACGGAGTCGGTGCTGGAGAGGTTGCTGAACATCTCCGTGTCTCGTCTCCCGTGGGAAGATCTGGCCACCCGAGGCTGGTGGTGTAAAGGAGCGGATGCTGATGTTGGCTTCACTGTGGGCTGATGAGTGTGAATCTGAACATGAGAGAAGAACCAAAGACCCTGCGGTTGACTCTGCGCTCCACATTCCTTCTCCGTACTGTCCCTGTCTCGCCTGACAGCGTGTCCATCACTCCTGCTGCAGGTTTTCTGTTCTACGCCTCACCCCCGGTCGCCTGTCAGCCCCCCCCCCCAACAACTGAATGTAGAATATTCATCATGGCCGCCAGCTGTTTGCTCTGGGCGTCGTTGCCTGTGCATGCAGAGCAGCCTCAGGTGATGATTGAAGATAACGATGTCCTCGCAGCGAGCGCGAGAGATCCGCTGAGCGTCTGTATCACCGCCGAGCCGGGAGACGTCCCAGCCTGTGAAGGGAAAACAACCCGATTGCTCCTGATTGCGTTCATTTCTGTTTCTAAATTGATTTGGGCAGAACTAAATTGGGCAGAGCGACTCAGCCGAGCGACGGCGTTACGCCGGAGTGTCGCTCCACGGCGCCGCGCGCTAAACTGGACAGGTTTAATTACTGAACGTCCCAGAGTGTGTACATGAGAGCAGGAGTGATGAACACGGCCTCCCAGACACTCCTGCGTGTGTGTGTGTGAGTGATTATTCATATCGATCGCACACTGATGTGATATGAACATGATTGTTTATTTAATGTGTGTGTGTGTGTGTGTGTGTGTGTTAGCGAAAAACAAACATCATGACTTCTGGATTCTGATTGATTAAAACAGATAAAAATCACATCACTCATTATAATGTGTTGTTGTTTCTATGGTAACGGCTCATGCGGTGGAGGGGGGGGGCGGGGCGGGGGGGGGAGATTTAATAAATGTCATGGTGAAGTTTTCTGTAAGAGTAGACGTAAGTGACATGTAGGGAAGGAGTCTCCAGTGTCAGCACTTATTAACAGTCTGAGGTAAAGCTGCAGAACCTGCTGCGCAGCGTTTGTGTCTTTTGTCCATGGTTCTTGTTGCCATGGTAACCCCACCCACCCAGTGCTCCCAACTGATTACCCAGCATGCTTTACTCTCCGTGTTCTATAGTCTGCTCAGGTGGTGATGTTCCGTCTGTCGACGGCGGTCCGGGCGCTCGGCGTCTGTCTCGGCTCACTGCGCTGATTGCAGGTTGTAGTTCTGCTCATCATGGGTTAATTAAATCCCCCTCTTTAATTTCACCCCATCAACGGGCCGTGGAGTGCAGTGAACGTCTCGTCCTCCTCTCGTCCTCCTCACGTCGTCCTCTTGTCCTCCTCTCGTCTCTGGCGTTCTGGACTCAACAGGTCGACGCTTGTTGATTGCGCTCGGTGAATTGACCGGACTCGATGCGTTTCTAATTTAATTATAGATTTAGCTTCACGCTCCTTTTCTCAGAGTCAATTAGAAACATCTGCAGATGATAATCGTTACCTTTAATGTGTGTGTGTGTGTGTGTGTGTGTGTGTGTGTGTGTTTTCCGACACAAAACAGACCGCTCTTTACGTCTCCCAAGGCGACTGTGATGAACAGAAACCACTCTCACTTCACTTCCTTAATGCTCCTCGTATCGGATCGGCCTGTGGTCCTCTACCTTCACTTACTCTCTCCCGTCTTCTGCTCGTTAATCTAATTATCCTCAGACGCTGCGTGTGCCAGTCGATGGCAGAGTAAGAGAGAGAGAGGGGGGGAGGTGATTATATTGGATCAGGTATCAAACACTCCCTGGTGAAACAGCATTGTTTTGACCTCGTGCTTGTTTTACTATAAAACACTGGAGGATTTCTCGGAGTTGATGTCGTCGCTCGTTGCGGTGCGTTCAGGCCCGAGAGGTGCAGCGTTAATTACCGGAGGACGAGGAAATGGAGTGTAGGGTTTGTGTAGGTCTGAGGTGTTCAATCATCCTGTAGATCAGGTCTACTGCCGTTCATCTCTTTTGTTTAATGTTCGAGTGTTTTACAGTCTCACACACACACAGATACACACACACACACACACACACACAACACAGGGGAAAAAGTTTTCAGTCTAAACTAATGTTCATGTTAATTTGTGTGGATTTATTTAATAAAAAGGCGGAGCTCTAAGCAGAACCTCATTAGGAATCTTAAACCCA
The DNA here is from genome assembly GCF_024256425.1 of Clarias gariepinus. NCBI lineage: Eukaryota > Metazoa > Chordata > Actinopteri > Siluriformes > Clariidae > Clarias > Clarias gariepinus. The sequence continues at coordinate 31,645,325 of NC_071115.1, read as the reverse complement.
AAACAATCTAAAGAACCTTGTGTGTGTGTGTGTGTCTGTGTGTGCGTTTATTAAAATGTTAAGAACTGGATGAGGTTTTTCATTACATTTAATTACATTTAGAACAAATTACTGAGCAGCAACAGAACCTGCAGTCAGATAAAGTCTGAGTGAACAAATAAAAATCAATAAAGTAAACCATCAGACCAAACTAATACTGCTAATGAATATATATATAAAAGACATACAGAGAAATAGGGGTAGAGTATATATATATATAGAGAGAGAGAGAGACATACAGTGAGGAGAGAGAGCGAGAGAGAGACAGGAGGAGTCTGTGCTGATGAACAGCGGTTCTCTGGGCGAAGCCTGTAGAAGGTGAGGGTGAAGGCGTGCAGCTGGAACATCTGTACAGAACTTATCCGAATGCTGATGTTTTGATTTTTTACTCGTTAAACATTACAGCTGCTTTCTGACATCATGGAGCTGCTTTGTTGCTGTCCATGGTGCTGAAAGCGGCCCTGCACTCATGAGATCTGAAACTGTGTGTGTGTGTGTGTGTGTGTGTGTGTGTGTGTGTGTGTGCGCGTGTGAGAGAGAAAGTGTGTGTAGAGAATAGAGATGTCTGCAATGCGCTGTTCCTTGCGTCAATCAGTACGAGTGATTAGAGAGACGCTGGAGTTTGCCGTCACCTCGGGCGCCGCCGGTTAAATAGACCACAGCCAGAGCTGCTATTTTAGCTGCTGAAGTTCTCTGGGGAGGAGAAACACAAACACACGGAACGCTCCACATCCCCTCCTCTTTCTTTTTCTTTTTCTTTCCCACTCTCTGTTTTTCTTTAAGTTCTGTCTCGTTCTCTTTCTCTTTATTCTATCAATCATGCGTCTCGCTCACCTCGTCCTCAATTTGCATCTGAAGAATTTAATTTCTTCTCCCGCGCCTTGTCCCTGTTTCCACCGCCGTTCTCCTCTCACGTCAAATCTCTGCATCAGCGCGCACCCTACACCTCCCCCCAGCAGACCCCCCCACCCCCCCCCCCCCCCCACCCTCACCCTACCCCTACATCAGCCCAGTCCCACTGGAGGGCTTCAGCTCAGTGTGGGTGTCTGGATCGTACCACTGACTCCAGAGCAGGGGCGTCCGTCAGGCTCGGTGCTCTGCTCCAGCTCCTGGTGAAGAAACAAACAAACAAACAAACGAAGGATCAAAAGCATGTCCTGAACATCTGACTTCCTGTTTAATCAAACTAAACTGACACCTGAAGCTGCTCCTGATTCACTCGTTCTCCTGCGCATATTCACGTGTCACTGGGATTTTCTTTGCCATTTGAAGCCTCTCTCTTTTTTTTCGTGAGAGAGCCGGAGTGAGAGATCAGAGAGGTTAGATCAATCCCACTTCAAAGCCTAAATTCTGAATGGGTTCATGCGAGAAAGAAGCAGCACCTGTTTCAAGATCGACTGAATATGAAAATAAAGCATGCTTTTGAAAAAAAAAAGACAAATGATTCATTTCACGGAGCTTCAAAGCGAGACGCGCCGGCTGTTAGCGGAAATCCACCTCAACCTCACCTGAACACACACACGGGACTCGGAGACCGTGATCTGAGCCAAACCTGCCAGGAAATCTCTATACGGCTCTACAGCTAAAGGTTTACACAGATGCAGGATGTTAAATATGTTAGAGCGCCCTCTATACCCAGAGCCGTGAAACTACAACTGCTAACGCACTGAAAAAAATAAACAGGTCAACATGTCGTTAAATTTTTTTAAACATCTTGGAAGTTAACGTATTGATCCGATGGGTCAGAAGGTGTTGATTAATTTCTATAACAGCAGCTCTGACAGTAGTGAGGCTCGTGTTAATGCGCTCAGTGGAGATGGTCTCAGATCTGTTTCCTGGAGATCTCATCAGCACTTTAACCTTCACTGAGGGAACCAAGGAGAGAAGAAGATAAGAGAAGAAGTGGGAACTCCGTAAAGATGGAATCTTCAGAGGAGGAAACCTTGTGAGGCCGGATGTGTGATGTATTTTCATTCTTTTCTCTCTGTGTGTTCTGAGGTAATGGGGTTCTTTAGTGAACAATTCATCACATAGAGAACGTTCTCCGATTAAACACGGAGGAGAACATCACCCATGAGAACAGGTTCACTTTTAAAATCATCTCACACGGAGGATTATCTGGATACTCTCGAGCAGGAAGAAGAGAAACAGGACGATGCAGATTGTTTATTTATTTATTTATTTAGACGAGCGCGGGACGGGGGTGTCTCCGGTCTGATCTCAGCTCGGGGCTGAAACTCTGTCCTGTGGAGTCACTGCAGTGACACAAAATATCATCACACACATCCTGAAAAACACACTGCTTTATCAAGTCTTAAAGGTCCCATGTGTGAGTGTTTCTGTACAAGTGAACACAGGAATCAGAGCTCCCCCAGTGTGTGTGTGTGTGTGTGAGAGGCATTTTGTTTACACCTCAAACCTTCCTCTTGTGAACGCACCATTTCAGTGTTTATGTAAATGAGCTCCTGCTGAGACACGCCCCAGGTTAGGTGTAGCATTGTCCTCACTCACTCATCTTCTATACCGCTTTATGCTGTATTAAGGGTCGGAGGGGGCGGGGCCTATCACAGGAAACTTAGGGCATGAGGCAGGGTACATCCTGGACAAGGTGCTAATCCATTACAGGGCACACACACATACACACACTTAATCACACACTACAGGAACACCGATTAGCCTAACCTACATGTCTTTGGACTGTGGGAGGAAACCGGAGAACCCAGAGGGAACCACCAAGCACAGGGGGAACATGCAAACTCCATGCACACAGAAACAGGAATCGAGCCTGGCTGGGATTTGAACCCAGACCCTGGAGGTGCAAGGCGACAGTGCTGACCACTACACCACCATGGCTTTAGCATTGCCATCTTTTTTAATTCCTTTCATTCCTGTCGTTTATGAAACCGTCCTGTCGCCATGTCTCGCCACTTTTCCGACACTTTTCACAACCTCATCGATAGTCATTTGACCAGGGCGTCTCTCAGCGCTAGTTATTACCAAGCGCTCGGCAGATGATCAGTCACGATGTGACATTCGCTTGTTCTGTAAAGTGGCTTCATATCCGCACGCGTCGGAGGCTGATTTAACGTCAAGAGCTGCGAGAAAAGAAGGAGAAAAAAACGAGTGAAATAGAGAAAAGAGAACGAGAAAAGTGCGGGAACGAGGTGCAGGACACGAGTGACGACTGAGACAAGGAGGAACTCAGGACCACCTCAAGACTGGAATCAGGTTTTTGGTTGAGTGCGGGAGAAAAAAATAATTTAGATTCTTGTCATCACTGTTTGATTCCTCATGAGGAAAGAACGCGGATATTTTTAGTCTAATTCTGGTCTCATTTATATTTTCCTGGCCTGCAGTCGTTTGCTTAATATTACAAAGAAAATGGAGAGAGAGAGAGAGAGAGTGAGTCATGCTATATTCAGGAGACTGAGCGCTAATACCAGAAGTAAGTGTGTGTGTGTGTGTGTGTGTGTGTGTGTGTGTGTGTGTGTGTGTGTGTGTGAGAGAGCTCAAAGCCGCTCTGCCTCTGCGCTGAGCTTCATTTGGAAGAATAAACTCTCATTAGTTTCCCTGAAAGGCATTTTGGGTAAAATGGAAGAGGCAGGAGGTGAGACGCTGAGACGCTGAGACACGAGGAAGGGATGAAGGGAGAAGAAAGAGATTCGGGTTTTATTCACAACGCAGATCGTTTAAAGAGAAGGAAAGTCGAGGGAGCGACGTCTGGATCACAGGACGGTGCGCGTTATCTCACTCGACATTTTTAATAAAATCAGTCGTAGTGAATTTAGATTCTGTTGCTCTGAGCCGCGTCAGGCGGAGCGGTGAGGAAGATCTCGCTGTCAGACATGAGGAAGAACGCTGTAGTGTCTCTGTGATTGACAGGTGAGAGGGAGAAAGCCCCGCCCACACAGAGAGCATGTTTGTGAAACATTTCTTCAGATTGAAGTCAGAGCTGCCTCTTCGACTCATCATCTAAAACAAGTGTTGTGCAAAAGTTTGTAACCCCCCACTTTTGTAAACAATACTCTTCTTCCAGTTTTCAAAACTTGAGTGGCGCAGCAGTACCACAGTCAATCATGGGGACATTGGCTAATCCTGGGCGTCCGTGAGAGTGCTGTCCTCCGAGTGTGTTACACCGCTCCATACGGGGGTGTGTGTGAGACTGACTTGGAGGAAACACGTGATAGCCTTCGCCCTCCAGGTCGGTGGTTGTGGCCCTGATGGGGGCGTGGCCTAGTGATGGGTGGGGAATAACACACACTTCAGTATGGAGTCGGTCCCCCTTCTGCAGCTCTAGTGTGTTCGGCCCAGTCGAGTTCTTTTACACAACCAACTCATCAAATCATGTCTTTATAGTCCTTGCTTTGTGCACTGGGGCGGAGTCATGGTGGAATAGAAAAGGGTCTTTAACAAACTGTGGACACAAAGTTAACAACACGTTAAACATTGTCCAAGATGTCTTGGTATAGTGAAGCACAGGTTTGCACACTTTTGTCCATGTAGTGTATAAGAATGTGTCTTGGGGTGTACAAACTTTTGCAGGAGGTTGTATCAGTGTGGACACTGGAGTAATGTATGAGCCTGAGGGTTCACCTAGAGGCCGTGGAGTCGTTCATTGGGGTAAAGAAACAGCACAAGGCCACAAGTGAGTGGATCTGTCTCAGGGGGGGAAATGTGTGTGTGTGTGTAGGTGTGTGTGTAGGTGTGTGTGTGTGTGTGTGTGTGTGTGTGTGTGTGAGAGCGAGAGAGAGAAGGAGAGAGCAGGTCTCTAGTGAAACAGAGAGGGAGTTCAGTGGATAAAGAAATGACGAGAAGAATGAAAATGAGGAGAAAGGAGGAGGAGGAGGGGCGAGTGGGGAAGGCGTGGGGAGGCGGAGAGGGCGGAGTCAGGGCATGAGGGGAGTTGTAGGGGGGTTAAAGCCGGCTGGTGGGGGACGTGCTCAGTGTGTTATCCGGGGTGATTTGGATGGAGGAAGCAGCGCCGTGTCTCTGATGTTATGAACAGCACGCGGACGTCCTATGAAGACGGAGGAGGAGACGCGGCGCGAGTCTCACGGGGACGAGAACGTGAGACGAGAACGTGATCACCGTCCACTCACACTTTGCTAAAATCTTCTGCGTTCTGGTTCTGACCTGCAAATACAACCGAGCTTTCATTTAAACACGTGTGTGTGTGTGTGTGTGTGTGTAGTAACAGCAGGATGAAAGTGGTGTATTATTCCACCTGAGTGTGAGAGCGCGGTGCTGAACGCTGCAGCTCTCTGTGTTAGGTGTGTGAAGATGTTC
>NC_071115.1:31590000-31637500 GCF_024256425.1 Clarias gariepinus | reverse complement strand
GAAAGTCTTCCTCATGAGTCTGTAACTGGTCACACACATCACCTGTCAGTCTTTGGGTTCTTGAGGAACACACGTGCTGAAGATAGAGGACCAGTGTGGAGTGTATCTCTGTTCCTCTGGCTGTGTGTGTGTGTGTGTGTGTGTGTGTGTGTGTGTATGTTCAGTGACATTTAACCTAATCTGTGTGTGTGTGAGTGAGAGAAAGAGAACAATGGTTTTCTATTTTTGGTGTGAATCGACTCCATGTTGAGGTCGGATGAGTGTGTGTGGGGGCGCTGGAGTACGCAGGAGAACATCGAGATCTTTCATCTGTCAGCCTGAGATAGAGAGAGAGGGAGAGAGGGAAAAAGGAAGAGAAAAGGGAGGTAAAGGAAGAAAAGAGACAAAGAGAGGGAGAGAGAGAGAGAGAGACCCAAAACCTCGTGATCTGGGTTGGACATCACCGTGGTTTCTCAGCGAGGTTCAGATGTGATGTTAACGTCTCCACTGTAGATCGGAACAAAACTGAGTATCAGATACAGCAGATGATTAGATCCACTTGTTGTGTGTGTGTGTGTGTGTGTGTGTGGTACATCTGCGTCTCTCGCCCTTAAATAAACGCTGGAGACATCCCTGGTTGTCTCTCCCCCCTTCACCTCCTGCTTTCTGATCTCCTGTTTTCTCGCTGCACTTCCTGTTCTCGCTGAAACGCTCGCGTCTGAAGCAAAGCCTGCGAGAGCTCGTGAGATTTCTGTCGCTGTCGCTTCGCGCAACTCCCAGCACCGACGAATACGCTGCTGAACATCAGGGACCAGACGAGGAAAAACTGAGAGAGAGAGATAGAGAGAGAGAGAGAGAGAGAGAGAGAGAGAAATGTCCTGGGAAGAAGAAGAGGAGAAGAGGGAAGGAGAGGAGGAAAAAAATCAGGAAGGAAAGAAGGGATGGAGCAGCAGGAGAAGGAAGAATAAAAGTGGTGAGGTGTAAGAGAGCAGAGAGGGAATAAAGAACGAGAGAGCGATGAAAGAAGGAAGATGAGTTAAAAACACCATGTGAGGAAGAAGAAAAGAGAGAAAGTACAGTATGATTTAAGAAAAGAGGTAGGAAGGAAGAAAGGAACATGGAGAAAGAGAGAGAGAATGGAAAAGGAATGAATGAATGAAGGGAAAGAGGGAGGGAAAATAATATAAGGGAAGAAAAGACAAAAAGACAAGTGAACCTACTATAGGGAAAAATGTATATAGATCAAAAAAAGAGAGAAGTATCAGGGAGGAAGAGAAAACAAGAAGGAAGACAAGGATGAAGGGAAGACGGAGAAAGGACATACTAACAAATTAAATTACTGTGAGATAAAAAAGAAGGACAAGGAGGACAATTACTAGGAACGTTAGGTAGGTTTAGAAGGCAAAAAAGTAACACGGAGGAAAGCAGGATGGATAGATGGATGGATGGATGGATGGAAGGGAGAGAATGTTTAGAAACAAAAAAGAGGAAATGAGATGATTGTGAAGAACAGGACAAAAAGGAGAAAAATTACTGTAAAGAGAGACCAGTGAGAGGGACAAAGGGAAAAGACCAGGACAAATGAAGGAAAAGAAGACGATGGATTAAGAGAGACGGATGAAGTGAAGACAGCAGGTGGGAGGGAACATCAGGGTGAGGAAGGAAAGAGAGAAGGAAGAGAGAGTGATGAGATCCTTCCTTTATTCCTGATCTTCCTTCATCCCTCGTTCCTCACTCCATCTGTCTCCTTCCTCGGCTGTCTGTCTGTCGCTCCTGCTTTTTATCCGTCCCCTTCAATGTGAGACGTGATGGAGAGACGGACGGAGGTGTAGAAGGTTTATCAGGAGTCCCTTCTGCTGAGAACGAGTGAAGGAAGTAAAAAAGCTGTCACATGACCCACGGCACATAGTGTTTAAGGTGTGTGAGTGTGTGTGTGAGTGTGTGTGTGTGTGTGTGTGGAGTGCTCTGTGTGTGTGTGTGTGTGTGTGTGTGTGTGTGTGTGTGTGTGTGTGGAGTGCTCTGTGTGTGTGTGTGTGTGTGTGTGTGTGAGTGTGTTTGTGTGTGTGGAGTGCTCTGTGTGTGTGTGTGTGTGTGTGTGTGTGTGTGTGTGTGTGTGTGTGTGTGTGTGTGTGTGTGTGTGTGTGGAGTCACATGACCCTGGTCTCTCGCTGTAGTGTTGATGTGAATGAGGCGAGTGATCAGCGTTCAGTTATTGTTTAATATAAACACTGAGCAAGAGGAAGCTTTAGCAGAAAAACAGCAGCGTCTCATTTCACAGCAAAGACCCCAGTGTGACACACACACACACACACACACACACACACACACACACACTGGTGCAGCACATGAGGGTGAGACGGTGTGAAAAAGAGACAGATGTCTCCTGCACACTGCTGCTGATTAATGAGCAACTGATGATGGGCACACGAGCGAAGTAACAGAGAGAAACAGATGAAGACACAGAGAGACAGAGACAGACAGACAGACAGACAGACAGACAGACAGACAGACAGAAAGAGACAGAGAGACAGAGACAGACAAACAGAGAGAGGCAGAGACAGACAGACAAAGAGACAGAGAGAGACAGACAGGGAGAGACAGACAGACAAAGAGACAGAGAGAGACAGACAGACAGAAAGAGACAGAGAGAGAGAGACAGACAGACAGAGAAAGAGAGAGAGAGACAGAGAGAGAGACAGACAGAGAGAGAAAGAGACAAAGTGAGACAGAGAGAGAGAGACAGACAAAGAGAGACAGACAGAAAGAGAGAGAGAGAGACAGACAGAGAAAGAGACATACAGACAGAGACACAGACAGAGAAAGAGAGAGAAAGAGACAGACAGAGAGAGACAGAAAAAGAGACAGACAGAGAGACTCTCTGCTCACTGGAGCTGCAGGATGTCAGAGACTCTTCATTTATTTGTCCTCCATTTGCAGCCTAATTGCCCGGAGAGAGCCGAGTCCCTGTGCAGCGCCAAATACAGCTCTGTCTCTCTCTCTCACACACACACACACACACACACACACACACACACACACACACACACACACACACTTTTTTCTTCACAATGCAGTACAGAGAGAGAGATTCATTTTGTATTTGCATGTGTGTGTATTTGTGTGTGTGTGTGTGTGTGTGTTTGTGTGGGAGTGTGTGTGTGTGTGTGTGTGTGTGTGTGTGTGTGTGTGTGTGTGTGAGGTCTGTTTTATTGTCTTTTCACACTTGAAGTCTTTTATCCTCTCTGATGTTTGAGTTCTATATCAGCCCGCCCCTCAGTAAGCCCCGCCCCTATATAAGCCCCGCCCCCTCCCCTGACAGTATTTCGTAATAGTGTACCCGGGTGATATCTGGTGAGTGACGGTGACGTTGTAGTGTATATGGTTGGTCTGCGGCTGTAGGTGTCCGCGGGTGACCCGGGCCGTCCTGGGGTTCAGTACCGCGGTGCCACCGCGAGGGTGATAATATCACGTGTAAAGGAGACGTTAATATCGAGCGTCTGACATTTCAGAGACGTGTTTTGTTTATCGAGTCACTCTGGAACGATGAAGCGCTTCCCGGAGGAACCGCAGCTGACTGGAGTGTTCGGTGTTGCCGTGGTGACGCACACTGACTGAGTGACAGCCCACAGAGTAATCTAAAACACGCGCGTTACGCAGTGAAGACGTCAGATTAGCCGACCGGAACTAAGTGCTGCGTGACAGCGGCACCAGGAACCTGAAGCTGTAGGGCTTCACACGGTATCTCTCCAGCTCATGATGAGTTCTTTAACACGTTCTTGATTCTGATGGAGATCAGTTTTGGAACCTGTTAAAGCTAGATCTCTTAATTGTTTAAGAACCCTCAAGGAAGAGTTTTGAGAGTGTTTAAGAGCGTGTTGTGACTGAGACAGGATGGACACCAAAAGAACATTAACGGTTCTGGTTTCAACCTTTGTGGTGTAGTTGTTGTTCTCCTCAGACCTGGTTCCTCTCTGGAGTTCTTCTAGGAAGTCTGATAGGAGGACTCTGCTGTAGGGTTCGACATTTTTATTTAAAAAAAAACGTGTCCTCCGGAAGGCCAATCTGAAGTACCAGAGGAACCACCAAGGGTTCTAGATCATTATTATTATTATGATTATTATTATTATTCCTAGCACCCGTACAGTGTTCCAGGGTGTGAAGACGGGGAACGGGATGTGGTTTAGGACACGTTTCTGAGTGTCTGTCTCTCATCAGCATCAGCAGCCCAGTGCAGGTCCAGTCTGCCCAGTGGTCCAGCCGGTTGCTATGGCAACAAACTCCTAATTGGCGGATTTTTCTTGGCCGTGCTGTGATTGGTCGATCTGAGCATCTCTGTTTTGTTTCTTTTTTGTTTTTTGTCCTCATTATAGACCTCAAAGTCAAGGTGTGAGGAGGATTTGTAAAAAAATTTCAAGCGCTGCAGAAATACTTAATCTGTAAACCTGTGTGTGTGTGTGTGTGTGTGTGTGTGTGTGAGAGAGAGAGAGAGAGAGAGAGATGGCACCCAGTAGACTGCAGCTTTTCTTCTCTTCTCCAGTACAACATTCCCTCCTCATGCCCCTCGCTCTTTTTCTCTCCTTCTCTTTTCTCTTTCTCTTATCACCTCACACATCTTCTCTCTTTTCTCTCTTTTTCTCCCATCACTCTCTTTCTTTTCATCTCATTTTCTTCTCCTTCTCTTTGGTTTGCTCTCTTTCTCCCTCTTTCTCTCTCAGTCATGATCCTCTGAGCCGCGAGTCAAAAACGCAGGATGTGTGTGTGTGTGTGTGTGTGTGTGTGTGTGTGTGTGTGTGTGTGTGTGTGTGTGTGTGTGTGTGTGTGTGTGTGAGTGAAGCCAGTTAAAACCCGTGCAGTTTTTGGAAACCGCGCTCCGATTCTCGGCGTGTGCCTTTTTTATTGGCCGCTGCTCCTAATGTTTATGGCTGTGCTTTTTCTGAGCGAGTGGCTTCCTCTCTAAATCCATATTCAAAGCCAATTTCACAGTGGTGGAAGAGGAAGAGAGCGAGGGAGCAGGGGGACGAGAAGTGCTTACACAGCACACAGAGAGAGAGAGAGAGAGAGAGAGAGAGAGAGGGAGAGTTTTTTGTTTGTTTTATACGCCCTTTATTATGAGACTATTTACAATTTTGTAGTTTTTTGTGAATATTATGCCCACACACATACATACTATATATTCACATATGCACACACATACACTAATGTATTACACACCTACATACGTACATACCTTATACAGTATACACACACACACACACACACACACACACACACACACACACACACACACATATATATACCTATACATACACTTACACTCAGTGGGTTTTGGTTTTAATTTTTTTGCCGCTGCTTTGACTTTTACAGTAAGGTTTTTACTAACCGTCTCTTTCTCACGTCGGGTATCAGCAGTTGGTTTAGTTGTTCTAGAATGCAGTTTGCTTGTTCCTGAATGTCTGTGGTTGTGTCTGTGTCTGCTTTACTGCTCCTCCAGTCTCCCGTGTCGCGGCGCTCAGAGACTGACTCTGATGGGTCCTGTGGCCGATGTGTCCTCTCTTTTCCTCCTGGCTCTGGCTGTAAGGCTCTTTCGAGTGTCAGTGGTGATGTGCTGATCTGTGGCTGCTGTACGTGTTCTGAGCAAACGTTAGGGGCGGGGTCACTGTCAGCGCTGGTTACTGTACTTACGTCGTGATCCACACTCGCGCTGTTTACATCAGTGGTGGTGTTCATATCGGCGGCGAGTGTGGTGTGTGTCCCCGTGGTGTCGGTGCGTTCAGGACTGACCTTGGGCCGTGACTCGGGTGTGTCCCTGGTCTGGGGGCCGCTGAGGACTACAGCAGACTCGGTGTTCTTCGGCTGACTGTCCCCGCGTCGTTGCCGCTGTATCCCGGCTGAGACGCCCCGCGAGCTCCTCGGCTGCACGGCTATCTGTGGACAGTTTAGCCTTTTGTGTCCCACGGTTCTGCACTCGAAACACCTCAGCGGCTTCATGGTGGCAAAGACAGTGTAGGTGCTGTCCCCCTCTTTACACCTAAAATTCACATTTAATCTCTCTTCTTAGTTGTTTAAAACCATTCAAAGTAGCCGGCGGCCACATGTTGGAGCTTCTGCACCCGAGCGGGATGTGGCTCTCATGGGGTCGATGAAATTCCGAAGCGGACCAGTTCCTTCATTATCGCCTCGTCCTTTATGAACGAAGGTACGTTTGATATCACCGCTCTTGCTGCGGGACAGAGGGGTGACTTTAACCGCAGCTCCTCTCACACATATTCCACTCCGTGTGGACTCACGAGGTCCACCTTGGTTACAAACACCACCACTGCGGCTTTATTCATTCGGGACGCAGAGTAGATGTTCTCACACCGACCTCCTCCCCCACCGCTAACAACACATCCTCTGTCCGCACGCGGTCCTCCAGTACACACCCCACGCCATGCCGGAGAGACAGAGTCTAAACACCGGCCTTAGAGGCCATGGTGCCCCGCCCACTCTCTCTTACTTTAAACTTTTAATCTTTTTTATGTTATATTATTCACTGGTTAAAGAAACAAACAGCCTTCCACGAGTTCCAAGTTCCTGAGCCACCGTTCTTGTGTCCTTAAAATCCAGTCCTGCCGTGTCTACTCTTCAGTGTTGTGAACTTTTTTATGTTTTAGAATTTGTGTGAGACCTGGAGAACTGTCCTTAATGTCCTCCTCCCAGTATTGGCTCTTCCAGGAGCCAAAACAGCAAGACAGCAGGGCCTCGGGATTCACACTTGAACAGCGTCCATGTTTTAAACATACTTTTGTAAAAATTGGAAATTTTAGAAACATTAAGAACTGCTGAGTCTATTAAACAAGGTACGATCACAACCAACATTGATCACAACTCATAGCATCACTCCATACCAGGCGTCGCTCCATACCAGGGAATCAAATCCCATCAGGTATTTTTGTATAGTTTGAAAACAGAATGCTGTGATTCTACTCCTGATGTCTATTAAACCTTGTCCTCCCTTTTCTTTAGGAATGGAGAGGACACTCTGTGGAACCCAGTGTAATTTATCCCATACAAAATTGACTAGCCATGACTGTATTTTTCCAATGAGGCCCATAGGGGGCTCCAGGGAGGCTACACGATGCCACAGTGTTGAGGCTACTAAGTTGTTAGCCACGAGTACCCTCCCCCTGAGTGACATGTTTGGTTTTGGCCACTCCCATTTCTTGAGTCTGCCCTTTATTTTCTCTAAAACCCCTTCCAGTTTTTCCTAAATAAAAGTGAATTCCTAAATAGTTAAAACCTCCTTTTGGCCATTTTAGTGTACCTGGTAGTTTAGGTAGGTCTTGAGACCAGCTCCCTATTGCAATGGCTTCACTCTTTCTCCAGTTGATTTTAGATGACGATACCAAACTAAAATCTGAAACTATCTTTTCCAAAATCTTGATTTCGCTCTGATTTTTTTATTGTCGTCGGCGTAGGGTGATAAAACATGCTGGACATAAAACCTGGTAAAATAAACCCCTTTATTAAGAAAGTTCGTAATCTGTGCAAAAATGGTTCAACTGATAAGGTGTACAGCATACCTGATATTGAACAGCCTTGTCTGATTCCCCGTTTTACTTTAAAAGGAGCGCTTAACCCTCCGTTGATCTTAAGTACACTTTGAACGTCTTGGTACGTCACTTTCACCATTGCCATAAGACTAGGGCTGAGGCCAAGGGCCTCCAGAGTGTTCCAGAGGTATTGGTGCTCAACCCTGTCAAAAGCTTTTTCCTGGTCTAGTGAAATCAGACCACGGTCAACTGCCAAAGACCTGGAGATGTCCAGAAACATTATCAATGATGAATCTATTAGGCACACATTACATCTGTTCAGCTTGAATTATTGATTCTATGATGTCTCTGAGCCGATTGGTTAGTGCTTTTGATATTATTTTACAGTCTGTACAGAGCAGTGACACTGAACGCCAGTTTTTAATGTCCAGCAAGTCCTCTTTTGTGGACAGAAGGGTGAACACCGTTTTTTGGCTACTCAGGGGTAGACACATTCCTCTGCAGCTTTCCTTGAGGACTACCAGTAAATCCTCTTCGAGCTCTCACCAGAAGATCTTGTAGAATTCTTTTGGTAGGCCGTCAATTCCAGGTGCTTTTTCTCCTGCTATTGAATTCAAAGCAACCTGCAGCTCCTCCAGAACCAGCGGTTCTTCTAATGCGGTGTTGTCCTTTGGAGAGACCTTTGGAAGCCCTTGATGAAAACATTCAGCAGCTCCTTGTTTTTGCTGTGGTCACTCTTGTACAGGTTTTTGTAAAAGTTTGTAGCATACCGTCTGATGTCATTGCTGTTCATGTGTTGCCCATCCTCTGGTTGCAGTGTATGCATGAATTTGCTCTGTCCATCCTTTCTTTCCAGGCCCAAAAAAACTGTGCTGGTGCGTCCATATCATTAGCCCCTTTAAAACGTGATCTTACAAGAGTATCCTGTGTTTTTGTGCCCAATAGATCCATCATTAATGCTTTTTCTTGCTTTGATGTTCTCAAAAAGTTCTTTGTTTTCTGTGGACTCAGTTAAGGTCTGGAGTTCCACTATTTCTATATGCAGTTCTACTCAAACTCCTTTCGGATCTTTTGTATTTGAAGAAATTGTTTTATCTCTATTTCTTTATATCTGCCAATTGGTTCGTCCCAGTTTTGCTTGTCTTCATCACTGTCTGTTTCTGCGTTCGTGTCTTCTTCACTGCTGGATTTGGCTTCTGCTTCCTGACTGTTTATGACGTTTTTCTTTTCTATCTCGACTAGCCCCCTCTTTCTGCTCTGAGGCCCGCTGATCGTCGCTTTAGATTTACTTTTTGACCTAACCAGAGTAAAACCAACATCGTCTACGGTCATGCTGGTGTTTTCTGACCCCAAACATTCATCATTGCTTTGACTGTTAGTCAGGTGTGTGTTCTGAAAAGTGTTCTCACTTACGGTAACTTGGAGGTTTTCTGTTTCTGTCTCCATCTGCTTCTTTTCCTGCTCAGTGCTTTTTCCTTCTTCTTGGCCCTCAGTGTTTCCTTCTTGTTCTTTAGTTTCTTCCTGTCCGGTTGTTTCTACACCATTTACTCCATCGTCTTGCTTATCATTTATCCGTTTGTTTATTTCTGTCTCCTGGTTGGCTGTAGCTTCTTTTTCAGGACACTCCCGGGTTAAGTGACCCTCCTGACCACGGCCAAAACATTTAAAGTTTTTGGAAGTTGGTAAAAATGGCGAATTCCTCCCCGTGTACGTTTACTTTGAACATGATGTTCAGATCTTCGTCCCTGCTGGTTAAGATCATGTACACGTGTCTTCTACACGAGACGATATGTCTTAGCTCGGGGTCTTTGCAGCCTGCTGGTATTATTTTTATGGGCGACACTAATTTTCCAAATCTGAACAGCTGTTTACTCAGAACGTCGTCGTCAGTGTCGGGGGAACTTTGGAAATCAGCACTGTTTTTGCGGAGGTACCGAGTCCACGGAGCACGCGACAGTCGCTAGCACTTTAAACACCTGCTTTTGGGTTAGGTTTGTAAACACCATACTGCCAGACACGCGCGCACACACACACACAAACACACACACACACACAAAACAACACACTTTACTCACTATACACTCAATTCATACAATCATACAAGAAAGAAAGAGTTTTCACCTCAATCGCACGCTGACACGCTCTGTCCACGCACTGTCCACGCTCTGTCCACGCTCTGTCCACGCTCACACACACTCTCTCGCTCGCACATGTGCACAGAGAGAGAGAGAGAGAGAGAGAGAGGAGATGGAAGGCTGAAAAGACGCAGTGTAAAGACGGAGTGACAGTTCTGGAGCGCGGAGGACAAAGCAGAGAGATGAGCAGGAACACGCGGACAACGAGGCGCGGGATTAATGGGATCGTTTGTCCAGTAATGTGGCAGAGCTGAAGAAGGTTTAATCCCATCACATCTGCTGAAACATTAGGGATCTTCACGGGTTCTTTGTGTGTTCTAAGGGTTCTGGCCGTCCTAACACTGTACCATGTTCTAATAACACACTTCTCCTAAAGTTTAAAATGAACCTGACTGCAGGGTTCAGCAATCACAGTCAAAACTCACACACTGCAGAAGGATCCAGTATGTGTGTGTGTGTGTGTGTGTGTGTGTGTGTGTGTGTGTGTGTGTTCTCAGAGACAGCAGAGGTTCAAACCAACACGAGGACGAGGAGACGTGCACAAGGAGAAAAAAAACATTGCTGTCTTAAACTCACACACACACACACACACACACACACACACACACACACACACACACACACACACACACACACCAGATTCATAAAAATCTTCCGAAAATCTCGTAAATCCTGATTTTCTCGAGCGTTCTTCTGTGATGGGACATTAATAAAGTTCTGTTCTCTCTCGTCTGTGTGTGTGTGTGTGTGTGTGTGTGTGTGTGTGTGTGTGTGTTACATCTGATAATTTACTTTTCCACAATTAAAGCCTGTAAATGTCAGAAAGACAGCATTCTCGCTCGCTCTAAAATACAGAATGTAGTTTATTTGTTAAACTGAAAGCGATGAGTAACGCCGTGTGTTCAGGTCATAAATGAAAGGAAAATAAACTTAATGTGGTTCTAAAGGGGTTTAAATGAAGCGGTGGTGCTCTGGTCTGCGGGTTGCTAAGTAGCCGCCGCTGTGATTTATTAGCGGCGTTAGCATTCTAGCAGGAAGTGAGGTCAGATGAAGGTAAAAGACGAGAGGCTTGGCGAGGGAAAGACGAGATGTTGAGAAACAGGACATGAGGACAGGTGGTGGTGTGAGACCCTGCTGTCTGACACACACACACACACACACACACACACACACACACACACACACACACACACACACACACTCCGTCTGCCCTGTCCTATGCATGTTTATGTAAATCAGGCTGTTAGATGCAGCAGTGAGGTGTTGGATGTGATGATGATGATGATAAAGATGAATGTTTCAGGTTTCCTCAGAACAAACAGCTCCAGATGTTAAACTGCAGCAGACGTCCCCCCTCTGTGTCCCCCCTCTGTGTCCCCCCTCTGTGTCCACGAGGACATGATTTAAACTCTGATGGTGTTTTTCTCTGACTGTGTGTCATCTCTTTGAGTGTGTGCGTCTGTGGGCTGCTCTCAGGCAACGTGTCATCTCTCACGTGTGCACGTGTCGTTCAGAGTGGTGTGTGTGTGTGTGCTTATGTGTGTGTGTTGTCTTTCAGTGTGTTCTTGGTGTGTGTCTCTGTGAGTAAGCACCATCTCATGGAGTGTGCAACAGTTCTTGGAGTGTTCTCAGAGTGTGCGTCGTCTTGGAGTGTGTGTCGTCTCGGAGTGTGTGTCGTCTTGGAGTGTGTGTCACCTCGGAGTGTGTGTTGTCTCGGAGTGTGTGTTGTCTCGGAGTGTGTGTCGTCTCTGAGTGTGTGTCGTCTTGGAGTGTGTGTCACCTCGGAGTGTGTGTTGTCTCGGAGTGTGTGTCGTCTCAGAGTGTGTGTCGTCTTGGAGTGTGTGTCACCTCGGAGTGTGTGTTGTCTCGGAGTGTGTGTCGTCTCAGAGTGTGTGTCGTCTTGGAGTGTGTGTCACCTCGGAGTGTGTGTCGTCTCGGAGTGTGTGTCGTCTCAGAGTGTGTGTCGTCTCTCGGAGTGTGTATCGTCTTTCAGAGTGTGTGTCATCTCGGAGTGTGTGTCGTCTCAGAGTGTGTGTCGTCTTTTAGAGTGTGTGTCATCTCGGAGTGTGTGTCGTCTCTCGGAGAGATGTGCTCCTTATCATCTCTCCTACCATTGTGTCTCTCTCTGTGTCATTTCTCGTCTTTAGCTTTTGTCTCTCCGTTTCATCTCTCTGAGAGTGTGTCGTCTCTCTCTGTGTGTAAGCTCTTTGTGTTGTGTCTCACGCCATGTCCTCAGTTCTTTGTGTTGTCTCTCCCTCTCTCTCTCTCTGTCAGCTCTGTGTTGTCTATCTTTATGTTATCTTTCAGAGAGTGTGTTGCGTCACACTGAGTGTGTGTGTGTGTGTGTGTGTGTGTGTGTGTGTGTGTTGTGATGCATGTATGCTGATTACGCTGCCATGGCGTCCCCGCGGTTCAGTGCTCACCATCTCTCTGAACAAGACAGGTCTCTGTGCTTCTCAGCTGAGGAAGCGCCGCGCGGTGTCTTTATCGAGGCGTTGTGTCTCCTGAAGCTCACATCGGCGGTTTAAACGACCGTCAGGTGAAATTCTGTCCTGCACTCAGAGTCTACTGAGGATCGGTGCTGATCTGATAATTACATCAGACTCTGAATCAGATTTCACACACGATGCTTGTTTTAATTTCAAAAGTTTTTAAAATGAGGGATTCTTTATAATTCTTACTTTAAATATTGTATAGATAAGGTTTCACGTGTATGGACGTGTATAGATGTGTATAGATGTGTATAAATGTGCTGTGTATAAAACAGAAAGATGAGATCAGTCATGAACCCACGTGTCAAACCAGAGACTCGTCTCGCTCGGCTGCTGGAGTGAAACAGGGCTGATAAAGTCTCTGTGTGAAGGAACATCTCTGGCTCAGAGAGACGGGTCTGACCCTGGCACCAGCCGCCTGTCAATCATCCACGGCGCCATGGCGACGGGTCTCTCACGAGGGCAGCATCAGTCTACACGCGCTGTCACAGAACAGAAATTGTTATCCCGAGAAGCAGGTGTCTCATTTGTAGCCCTGACGATGCCAAAGCCAGCTTTTCAGTCCCTGCGCTTTCCATCATCGCACGCGGAAGACGTAATACGTCTACGTGAAATCCTCAGCTGTTGAGTTTTACCAACCACCCCCACCCCCACCCCCCACCCCCCATAACATTAACGAGTCTGAGGAAGTGACGCGGCGCCGACAACCTTCAGTGATAACGAACAGATTTCTCAGTGCGACAGATTTATTTACTTCTTTGATATTTTTTGCTTACTATATTTTACTGGACTGGTCAGCGAATGCAGAAGAACATCTACACCAAAAAAGTCAGAGCCGGACGTTCTTCATGAGGAGACCGGGCTCTTTCTGGGTTTTCTTTTTTAAAAACTGAGATTTGTCCATCATGTCCCACACCTGTCACCCTCTGTATGGACAGCAGTGGAACGTGTTTCAGTGGGAGACGTCCATCACAGTCCTGCTCCACTGACAGACTCAGGAGATGGTTCGTTCCCTGGGCCTGTACACTGGACACGTCCTCAGTTAAACATGTTGCTCTCCCTCATCACACACTCACTGTTCATGCTCATATTTATTTATTTATTATTAATCAAATTTATGATTTATTTAGTCATCACTTTGGCACCGCTGTCACTTTCACTGTCTGTAACTCATTAAACATCTCAACTTTCTCTAGTTTTCCCACCAGTTTTCATCCTCACTCAGTGATATTTGTACATGTTCATTTTATTTTCTCTTTATAGATTTATATATACATGTACTCTCATATATTTTATATGTATTATACTCTCTTTATCTTAGTAATGTCTGTTGTAATGTAGTCGTCCTCCAGTTGTTTAGTTTTCTTTCCCTACACTCTATATGATTGACGGCTGTACTCACTCCTACGTGTTTATTGTACATTATGTTTCTGGATGTTGAAGATTTCCTTTGGGATCAATAAAGTATTTATCTCTCTATCTCTCTAATTCTTTATACAATAACAATAATATTGTGTTGTTTTTGCAGTCTGTAATTAGGTTGTGTAATAATAATAATAATAATAATAATAATAAAGAAGAAGGAAATGGCTCGAGATTCATTTCTCTCATTTAATGGATCTGAGTTTGATTCTTTGTTCCGGACAGTAATGAGGTTCACTCTCGTCTCTGTTGGACTGAAGTGTTTCTGCCTTGATTTAGAATCAAATCTTTTTTGTTCACCTGATTGTTTGACTCACTGATTCATTTCCTTTTTGCTCACTGCATTAGCATTTGACTCTAAATCAATTATTTCGTGTTTAGAGGATTAATGTTTGACCCATCGAATCATTTCTGTCTTCACTCAGTATTGATCTTTTCTTGTTCAGTGGATCCGTGATCGACTCTTTCCGTCATGTTGGACAGAACTGAGGCTCTTATTTATTATATCAGGAGTCGGTTTAGTGAATCATTTTAATCAGTACAGAGACTCAGGCCTCATTTAATCCTTAGTTATTGTTGAACAATAGACGAGTTCTTCAGTTTTTAACAAGTAAACAATTTAACATGTTCTAAATGCCAGATCTGAGTGAGAAAATGTATCTGTCTGTCTGTCTGTCTGTCTGTCTGTTTGTCTGTCTGTCTGTTTGTCTGTGGGTCAGAATGTAGAAGCAGCTTTAAACACAGGCTAAAAGTCGCAGAATGAAATCCCTTCTGCTTGTTGTTTGATTACACTTGAAGCGCTTATTACAAAAAAAACAGCTTTTCATAAATTAGCATTATTAAGCCACGTGCGTGTACATGTCGCTGTTACCGCGCGGACGAATCACTCTGATAAACCGCCGCCAGAATGTGATTCTCAGAACGCTCACACACCAGTCTGCTGTTTACATCCAACCACTTACAGCAATCTGTTTATGTGTCTAGTATAGCACACACACACACATATCATCTCCTCTAACCCATGAAAAGGTGTTAAAGACGAGACCGCGTCGCTCACCGAGTCTCAGTCTTAAAGGAAGTTTAACAGGAAACACAAATGATGATGCAATCACTTAAAAACCTTAAATCATTAAAAAATATCTAATTATCCGAATTGAAGCTCGTTTATCCTTTTCCTCTCTCTCTCTGCCTTAAAACTTTAGTTTTTAAATATTTTATTTGTACAATATAAACTCCTCTGGATGACGACAGAAACCTGACATCCATAAAATACTCCGGGTTTTATAAGGTGTCAGGTTTATTATTTTTATTATTATTTAATACATATTGTTTAGTTTTCTAATCAAATTCATTTTAAGTCTGAATTTGTGTAACATTTAAGTGTTTAACAATTAATTTAAGGAGTATTTAAAATATATATTTTTAACTAATGTTGAGAGAATAATGCATTATATAAGGCATCTGGAGTTTATTATTATTATTATTATTATTATGGGATGTGAGTGTGAGAGTAACCCTATAACTCTGTGCTGTAATGTTTATTAAAGCAGCCGTCAGTGACTAAAGCGTCTCGTGGCTCAGAGCCCGTGTGTGTGTGTGTGTGTGTAAAGCTCTTGTCTTCCTGCGCGATGTGTCTAATGATGAACCTCAGTAACGCTCTGTTCCCTTTCAAAAGCTACACTCGATGCTGCGCGAAAGCGCTATGGGAAACGATTCCTCGTGACCGGTTGTGAAGCACGTGTGTGTCAAACACGCCAAATATTTTGGCATGTATAACCTCAGGCAGGTGACGTCAACCGATGAGGTGCACCTGGAGGTTATAAATAGGCATAAACCGGAAACACCCTCAGATCATTTTCTCTTCAGGATCCGTTTTGTGGTGTGTGCGGTGTGTAGCAGACTTTCAGGGAAGTAATAAAATCTATTTATTTACTTACCATGGCTGATTCTTGCAGGAAATGCGTTTATCCGTGTGAGAGGAGTCTCCCGGATGGCGATTTCCACACTTATTGTGTTGAGTGTTTGGGGGAAAACCACGCTGTCCTCGGGCTTGAGGGAGGATGTGAGCATTGCGATCTCCTCCCTATTAAAGTCCTTCGTGCTCGGCTCGCCTTCTTTAAATCTGAACTACGAGCCGCAGCGCGTTCCTGGGGCTCGCGTGTTGATTTGGCGGAAGTACAGCAGAGCGAGTTTTCTCTTTCTCTTGCTCTTTCGCCGAATCGCGTACCGTTGCCGCTTACTTCTCAAGCGCGCGCCGGCGCCTCTTGTGAAGTAGCTGAAGAAATTTCCTCTCTCGCTTCCGCGGACCTGGAAACTGTCGCTTCGGAGCGCCCCTCCAGAGAGGAGCAGGCGTTTCAGGAGCTATTGGAGGTAGTGACACGCGCTGTCGAGCGCCTACACCTCGAATGGCCGCGGGAGCAAGACTCCCCCAAGCGGTCGTAATTAGATGACAGGTTTCTGTCAGGTGGCCGGAGGGAGGAGCCTCATCGGCGCTCCCTCCCCTTCTTTGGCGATCTCCATGACGAATTAACCCGTTCATGGGAGAAGCCATATTCATCCCGTGTGTTTGTGCCAACGACATCGATGTATTCTAATGTCGTGGGTGCAAATACACGTGGTTATATAATGATGCCCCAGATAGAAGAGACGCTTGCGGGCTATCTCTCTCCTGGGTCGTCATCCTCCCTGGAAAAGCCCATGCTCCCCTCCAAGCCGTGCAGATTGACATCTTCGCTGGTGGGGAAGGCTTTTCAGGCAGCAGGTCAAGCTGGTTCTGCTCTGCACACCATGGCGGTCCTACAGGCATACCAGGCTGACTTGCTAAATGACTTGAGCACTCGCGGGGTTGCTAACGAAGCGGCGTTTTTGGAGTTACGCCGAGCCACAGACCTGTCTCTTAGGGCAACCAAGCAGACGGCCCGTGCTATTGGCCGCTCCATGGCTGCCTTGGTGGCTACAGAGAGACATCTGTGGCTTAATCTCACGGGCATCAAAGACAGGGACCGTGCGTTCCTTCTTGACGCCCCTATCTCGCCTTCCGGACTGTTCGGTGACGCTGTCACAACCGTCATGAACAAGTTTCAGGATGCAAAACTCCATGAGGAAGCCTTTGTGAGGTTCCTTCCCCGCCGTGCTCAACAGGCGGAGTTGTCGGCCACCCAGCTCCGACCAGCTCTGGCCTCCCAGAGGCGGGAGGTTCAGAGGGAGAGTGTGGCGAGCCGAGCACCTCCGCGTGGAGATCGGGGTGGAGCTCGCCGCACTTTACGAGCCGTCACGAGGAGAACAGACCTGAGGACCATGTTAGATGAGAGGAGAAAGGCCTCAGGACCGTGACGGAGTGCCGAAGTTCGTGCACTTTTTTTAGAGAGGCTGGCAGCGGGGAACCTACTGCCAGCTATGTCTCTTTAAGCACGAGGCACTATAAAAGACCACCACTCTCAGGAGACCGGTGTTCAATTCCCGCCGCCACTGGTGTTTCGGGAGACAGCGGTTTCCAACAAAGTGTTAGGTGCTCGGTTCCCTCCTGTCGTGTTTTCAGGACACCAAACACCTAACAGCCACCACCATCACCACCACTCCTCTGCCTAGCTCAGCAAAAAGCTACCGCCCCTTTGGAGAAGCTGGCAGCGTGAAAGCTACTGCCAAGCATGTCTCCTGGACTACAGGATTCAGCCATTGTGTTTCTACGGCGTGGGTTTCCACCTCCGTGAAACCACAGTGAGCACCTCTGTTAATTCAAATCACAGGCTGGCTGGCAAAGGGGGCCATAGCGCATGTTCCCCTCCCAGACGAAGCCATCCGGCGCCAACACGTCGCCCTAGCTCACCTATCTTTCTCTTCAGGGCAGAGTTCTAACGCCCAAAAGCGTTCTCCTTCCTGCACGAGATATGAGCTTGAGTGTCATGCGGAATCCGAGCGCAAGGCCGGCACAGCTGTTTCCTGCGTGCGCCGAATTCCATACAGCACTCCAAAAGAGTATAAGCTAGGCCAGGTGGTAACATTACTGCTCCCAGAGTGGTTTCAGTGGTGGCTAAGTGCCGGGGGATTTCATCTAAGGGCCAATCCCCAGAGGCAACAAGGGTTACGCGCCGGGAGCTTCGTACCCTTTCTATGTGGTTCAGACCCTCGTCCTTGACTCTGGGTCCCACTTTAGGTCCGTGCTGTCGTCGCGAGTTGCTAACGGCAGACGTTTTTCCCTTAGGGGCCGGAGCGCAACCTTAGATGGCCGCCCAGCCCAAGGGAGCTGGAGAGGTCATCTTCTCGTGTGGCACATTAATTGCCCCGAAACGATGACTCTATTTCTGGCCCTGAAATACTCCCTCCAGCAACTGAGAGGCAACAGGGGGTTACGCGCCGAGAGCTTCGTACCCTCTTCATGGAGCTAGCGCCTTGGCATCAACATGTCATTGTAGCTCACCTCGTTTTCTTTAGGATCGAGTCCCAACGCCACGGAAAGCGTTCTCTTTCCTACACAAAGCATACATTGAGTGTCATGTGAGATCCGACCGCAATGCGGGCACAGCTGTCTCCTGCGCGCGTCGAGTCTATTCTGAACACTCTAAAGGAGTTCAAGCTAAGCAGAAAGTGACTTTCACCGCTTCTGTGGTGGCTAAGTGCCTGGGGATTTCATCCAAGGGCCAATCCCCAGAGGTAATGAGGGTTACGCGCCGGGAGCTTCGTACCCTTTTTATGTGGTGCAGACCCTCGTCCTTGACCCTGGGTCCCACTCTAGGTCCGTCCTGTCGTCGCAAGTTGCTAACGGCAGACGTTTTTCCCTTAGGGGCCGAAGTGCGGCCTAAGATGGCCGCCCAGCCCAAGGGATCTGGAGAGGTCATCTGCTCGTGTGGCACATAAATTGCCCCGAAACGATGACTTTATTTCTGGCCCTGAAATAATCCCTCCAGCAGTCAGGAGGTTAACATGTCCTAGCGTGGAAAACTACACTAGGACATGGCGAAACATGCAGACCCAGTCCACTGCCGAACCGCTTCAGTGCTGGAGCTTCTGCAAGAAAGTTGACCTCAGGCTTTGCCCTAGTGCACTCAGAACATACGTAGCCGCTCCTCGCCTACGTCCTGACTGATGGGGCTGGTGGAAAGCACCCCTTAGTTGCAGGCTTATTCACGGGCCTCATCAGCCTTTTTATTGTGCTTAGGCTTTGCCATTGGCTAGCTAGAGCTATTCCGCATCCTCACCCAACTATCTTCTGCAGTTGTCTTCGAAGCTTCTGTTCTCCGCCGTTACAGCTACGGGGCAGTAAGACTTCATTAACTGCGTCTAGTTCATGCTCATTAGGATTTACAGTACACCACCGCACTAGCCAGTGGCGTAAATCAGAGCAGATTTCATATGTCTTGGGGCCGCAGCCGGAGGGCAGCCGCCATTAGACGAGTTGGGTTAAAGATGCTAGCGCTCTAGCCTAGGAATACAGGAGAAATTCTGTCCCTCGGGACCTTTTACACTCCAGCCCAACTATCTTCCACAGTCGAAGCCTTCTGTCCTCCGCCGCTAGCTCCGGAGCAGTTAAGACTTCAGTCGCTGTGTCCAGCTCATGCTCTTCAATTTACAGCGCACCTCTGCATTAAGCCAGGGCCGTAAATTAGAGCAGGGTTTCATACGTCTTGGGGCTGCGGCCGAAGGGCAGCTGCTATTACACGAGTCGGGCTATAAATACTAGTGCCCAAGCCTAGGAGGCGCGTTGCACACTTCGCCTCTAGTGATTAGGGCCCATTCGACCAGGAAGCTTGCCTCATCAACCGCTCTGGCAAGAGGTGCTTCCAGTACGTCATGCGGCAGGTTGCCTTTTCGCAGGACATCTGTCAGGCTTCATGGTTGGATGCCAGGCTCACTGGGCCTCGAGTCAGAATCCCAGAATGATGTCTAAGACTCCTTGGGGTACTGTGCGCACACTACACAACCCCGGGGGTCCAGACACTTGCAGTGCGGCGGAGTGGGTATTCTCGTTCCCATAGCGCTTTCGCGCAGCATCGAGTGTAGCTTTTGAAAGGGAACGTCTCGGGTTACTTTGCTGTAACCCTGTTCCCTGAAAAAGCGGGAACGAGATGCTGCGCTACAATGCCGCACTGCATGCGTGACTGGACATCCTTCAGACAAAATTGACCTGAGGGTGTTTCCGGTTTATGCCTATTTATAACCTCCAGGTGCACCTCATCGGTTGACGTCACCTGCCTGAGGTTATACATGCCAAAATATTTGGCGTGTTTGACACACACGTGCTTCACAACCGGTCACGAGGAATCGTTTCCCATAGCGCTTTCGCGCAGCATCTCGTTCCCGCTTTTTCAGGGAACAGGGTTACAGCAAAGTAACCCGAGACGTTTTATCTGCACATGAATCCTCGTTACGTCCTCGTCAGCGTGACTCCGCCCTCCCGCCGATCGCTGCGTCTCTCCTCCATGTCCCGCGGCAGCAGCGGAATCTCATCACGTCACCGTCACGTCTCAGTTCTTCATTCATCAGACGGTTGGAGGGTTTGTGAAGGACTCGAGCGATCGGGCGCGGTCACCAGGTCGGGAGGGTCGCGGTGTAAAGTGACTGTGGACTCTTCAGTGGACTTCCTCCTGATGAGGGACGATTTAGAGTCAGTCATTAATCTCTCACTCTCAGTGTCTGACTCGGCCAGTCCTCTCTCTCACTCTCCACAACTCAAGTCTTTAATTCCATGTTTATTAAAACAGCGACTTTGTGCCAGAACAACGAGTCATGATGTGCCACATGAATTATTAATGATTTGTTCCAAACTATTTATTATGCATGAAGTTAGCAGTAAGGCAGGACAGGACGCCGGTTTATTAAAATCCTTTAATACCTTCTTACCTCTCTACCTTTTACTGTTCGTCGTTACATTTCATGTTCAGGAAACGAGTTCCTGTTCTCGCTTACGTTATGGCAGCTGAAAACATTCGCCTGCCTCTCGTTATTCTCTCTCTCAAAACGAGGAAGTAAAAACACACAAACACTCAGCTTGTTATCCATTTTTTTTTTCCTGAAGATCTGAGAAAACTTAGAGTGAGGGCTCCACCTCTGACCTCCACCTCTGACCTCCATCTCTGACCTCCATCTCTGACCTCCACCTCTGACCTCCATCCCTGACCTCCACCTCTGACCTCCACCTCTGACCTCCACCTCTGACCTCCATCCCTGACCTCCACCTCTGACTCTTCCACAGCGTTGACACTGGAGACTCCTTCCACTGATGTTACACAAACATCTCACGATGCCGCGCTGTCTGCATGTGTGTGTGTGTGTGTGTTTGTGTGTGTGTGTTCTTGCGTGCTGTGTTTGGGTTCTGCGCGTCCTGTTGGCCGCCTGATGTTGCGTTGTGTTCTTTATTCAGGTGTTGAATGAGTTATTGTAATTTAGTCTGCTGATATGTGTGTGTGTGTGTGTGTGTGTGTGTGTGTGTGTGTGTGTGTGTGTGTGTGTGTGTGTGTGTGTGCGTGTCTGCGTGTGCACCATGTGCCATGTGTTACGGATTCAAAGCTGCTTTTGTCCTGAACTGCATGAAAACCAAATAGATGTCAGAGAGCGAGTGGAGACGAGATGGAGTGGGCTGGAGCTCCTCTCTCACTCGACTGACGTAATGCTGAGTGCTACTGCGCACACACACACACACACACACACACACACACACACACACAAACGCTCACACGCACACACATATAGAGCAGCTCATTACGGATATTCAGTTTTTTCCTACACACTGAATGCTTTTCCAGTTGATGATTTCGATGAGTTGAAGTGAGTTGAATAATAATTAGAGGCTGATGGAGCTGAGGAGAGACTCAGAGCCTCGGTCACACACACACACACACACACACACACCATCCAGGACGAGTCACAGTGCTTAGCATTACACTTTGTGTGTTTGTGTGTGTGTGTGTGTGTGTGTGTGCTTTGTAGGTTTCCTCTCTGACTCATTTATCTCCATCCTTAAAGATCTAGATACACACACACACAATTAATTTTATAATAACTGGAAGATGAATTTAGTTCCAGGCCGGTAAAAGGACGATAGTTAGAAATTATAAAATAGAGAACTGGACAAATAAGAACAAGCCACGTTTATTCTAGTGTAATTTATTGTTTGAGGATCAAAGAAAGGTCAGATTCATGGAAAACGCTGGGGAAGTGAGAGTGTAGGGGAAGTGAGAGTGTAGGGGAAGTGAGAGTGTAGGGGAAGTGAGTGTGTAGGGAAAGTGAGAGTGTAGAGGGAGTGAGAGTGTAGGGGAAGTGAGAGTGTAGAGGGAGTGAGAGTGTAGGAGAAGTGAGTGTACGGGAAGTGAGAGTGTAGGGGAAGTGAAGGGAGAGTGTAGGGGAAGTGAGAGTGTAGGGGAAGTGAGAGTGTAGGGGAAGAGAGAGTGTAGGGGAAGAGAGAGTGTAGAGTGAGTGAGAGTGTAGGGGAAGTGAGAGTGTAGAGGGAGTGAGAGTGTAGGGGAAGTGAGAGTGTAGGGGAAGTGAGAGTGTAGGGGAAGTGAAGGGAGAGTGTAGGGGAAGTGAGAGTGTAGGGGAAGTGAGAGTGTAGAGGGAGTGAGAGTGTAGGGGAAGTGAGAGTGTAGGGGAAGAGAGAGTGTAGGGGAAGTGAGAGTGTAGGGGAAGTGAGAGTGTAGGGGAAGGGAAGGGAGAGTGTAGGGGAAGTGAGAGTGTAGGGGAAGTGAGAGTGTAGAGGGAGTGAGAGTGTAGAGGGAGTGAGAGTGTAGAGGGAGTGAGAGTGTAGGGGAAGTGAGAGTGTAGGGGAAGTGAGAGTGTAGGGGAAGTGAGAGTGTAGGGGAAGGGAAGTGAGAGTGTAGGGGAAGGGAAGGGAGAGTGTAGGGGAAGTGAGAGTGTAGGGGAAGTGAGAGTGTAGGGGAAGTGAGAGTGTAGGGGAAGGGAGAGTGTAGGGGAAGTGAGAGTGTAGGGGATGTGAGAGTGTAGGGAAAGTGAGAGTGTAGGGGAAGGGAGAGTGTAGGGGAAGGGAGAGTGTAGGGGAAGTGAGAGTGTAGGGGAAGTGAGAGTGTAGGGGAAGGGAGAGTGTAGGGGAAGGGAATGAGAGTGTAGGTAAAGTGAGAGTGTAGGGGAAGGGAGAGTGTAGGGGAAGGGAGAGTGTAGGGGAAGGGAGAGTGTAGGGGAAGTGAGTGTGTAGGGAAGGTGAGTGTGTAGGGAAAGTGAGAGTGTAGAGGGAGTGAGAGTGTAGGGGAAGGGAAGGGAGAGTGTAGGGGCAGGGAAGGGAGAGTGTAGGGGAAGTGAGTGTGTAGGGAAAGTGAGAGTGTAGAGGGAGTGAGAGTGTAGGGGAAGGGAGAGTGTAGAGGGAGTGAGAGTGTAGGGGAAGTGAGAGTGTAGGGGAAGTGAGAGTGCAGGGGAAGGGAGTGTGTAGAGGAAGTGAGAGTGTAGGGGAAGGGAAGGGAGAGTGTAGGGGAAGGGAAGGGAGAGTGTAGGGGAAGTGAGAGTGTAGGGGAAGTGAGAGTGTAGAGGGAGTGAGAGTGTAGGGGAAGGGAGAGTGTAGGGGAAGGGAAGTGAGAATGTAGGGGAAGAGAGAGTGTAGGGGAAGTAAGAGTGTAGGGGAAGTGAGTGTAGGGGAAGTGAGAGTGCAGGGGAAGGAAGAGTGTAGAGGAAGTGAGAGTGTAGGGGAAGTGATAGTGTAGGGGAAGGGAAGGGAGAGTGTAGGGGAAGTGAGAGTGTAGGGGAAGTGAGAGTGTAGGGGAAGGGAAGTGAGAGTGTAGGTGAAGTGAGAGTGTAGGGGAAGGGAAAGTGTAGGGGAAGGGAAGGGAGAGTGTAGGGGAAGTGAGAGTGTGTGGAATGCCGGAGTGTAAAGAATGTTGTAATGTAGGGAATGCTGAAGAACAGGGAATACTGGCGGAGTGGAGTGTGTAATCCGAGGTTTTTTTCCACTGCATTTTCCTGATTGTAATTTCTTGGTGACTCCTGACTCCTAACATTACTTTCTTCTCCTCCAGGGAGCTACGGCGTCACGATGACCTCCGAGGAGGGTCCCGGGCCCCTGGCCGTAGGCCACATAGGAGCCGGGCTGCATGAGGACTACACCCCTATCCAAGGGGATGACATCATTGAGGAGGTGGGGCCAGGCGATGATGTCAGCAACGACCTCAGCGCTTTGGTGGTGCCCTTTCCAGAGCTGGCACCCGTGGTCTTCTTCTGCCTCAAGCAGACCACATGTCCTCGCAACTGGTGCATCCGCATGGTGTCCAGCCCATATCCTTCACTCGCTGCCACGTGAGGTCACTTTAACGCCAAGCATTCTGGGGGGAAAAAATCATGGCTGTGTATTTCTACTGGTGTGTGTGGGTTAGGGTTAGGGTTAAAGATAAAGATGGTTTATCCTCTACTGAGATGTTTAATGGTTGTGTAAGAAAGATTTATTCTTTAAAACTTTTATATTCTAATAGTGGTGCTTCTTTAATCTTTAGGATCTTTAAGCGTTAATGATGGTTTGAAGCAGACTAAAATTCATACTTGTGATATTTTAAATAATCAGAAATGTCTTTGCTTAGTTTGTTCGGTTTCTGATCCTCTGGCTGAAGAACTTGCTTGTGTTTTCTGCAGCGGTTGATCAGGTTAGAGATCCTCAGTCCTCTGAGCTCATGGTTAGAGCGAGCTGATGCTGCTGCTGGTGCTGATGATGCTGTTTTTGTTGCTTTTGTTGTTTTTAAGAAATGATGCTGTTAATGCTTCATGCTAATGCTAATCGTTGTGGTGATCTGGAGTGCTTTTAAACACCTTAAACTTGCAGTAGTGATGGAGAAGATTGATTCAGCAATAAACTGGAATTTATTAAAAGCTCTAAGCTCCTTAAATAGCATTGAAGTCGATTTCTCGTGATTAATTGTCCAAGCTAATGCTAATGCTCAGGGTGATACATGATGCTGCTTTTCAGGAAGTCGTCACATTAAATCATGTGAAAGAGGTCAAAGGTCACCATACTTTCTAATTTTCACTTTTTTTTACCGAAACACATTTTCTGCTCACTTTTCTCTGCTAAACCTAAGTGCCTGTGTGTGTTTTAGCGTCAAAGTGTAAACATTCGTAGATCTGCCGTATAAAACCTTAAATCTAAAATGTAACATTAACATTAAAGGGCAACTATTGTGCAAAATTCCCTTTTAAGTCATGTGTATAAAAGAGATCCTGCATTTCCTTGTGTGTATTGGCCTGAGCTTTAAACAATCCAGTGAAGATCTTCCACCCTATTGTGACCTCATATGAGAAGAGCCTCTCTTTTTGGCTTGTTGCTCATCTCTGCTGTTCCCTGGGGGGCGTGGCTCAGCAGGAGCTCATTTACATAGAATGGTGTGTTTGGAGCGAAAAAGAGGCAAAAATAAAGTGCCTCACTGAGGAGTATTTCAGCTGCTGCATTAACACACACACACACACACACGCACACACACACACACACTAGACCTGTATTCACTTGTTAAAGAATTAATCAGATTCTTCTGATGGATTAGATGAGTGTATATCGAGACATTTCGCATCGCGTGCAATAGAGAAGCTTCTAGTTTTGTTTAGTGACTCCGGAGCCCCCCACCCCCCCGTCCCCTGTACACTCGATCCCTCCCCCCCGCCCCCCCTTATAACCCCTCCCCCCCGCCCCCCCTTATAACCCCTCCCCCCATGTGGCTTTTTTATGATTTACGACCCCTGAGAGGACAGAAGGGCAGAAAATATATTTCTCGGAGCTGATAAACTAGCGGCTCCATCGGACGCCTTATTAGCAACAGCTCTGGCATGACGGATTGCTAGCATGGTTAGCATATTCAGGAGAAAAAGTCCAATTAGTGTGTGTGTGTGTGTGTGTAAAATCTGCATTTGTTTGCATATAAACCAAGCAAGCAGGTGTGGGCGGAGCCTGTGTGGAACATGACCTTACAGAAGCGTCGCTCTGATCGCATCCTGATTTAATGGTAACGCTAAACGCTGAGGCGGAGCTTTAACGCTTTGACCCTGTGAGGACTTTCTGAAGTGAAGGTCATGAGGTAAAGGAGATACACAGGACGAGTGTGTGTGTGTGTGTGTGTGTTCAGACAGCATAGCATTTAGCAATAATAGCATGGTGGCTAAAGTTTATAGTGAATTACAGAGACGTAAAAGGGCGGTGCAGATTAATCTGTATGTGTGTGTGCGTGTGTGTGTGTGTGTGTGTGTGTGGGTGTGTGTGTGTGTGTGTGAGTGAGTTTGTGTGTGTGTGTGTGTGTGTGTGTGTGTGAGGCTGACTTTTGTGTGCGTGAGACCCTTTAAAAGTTTAAAAAGGATTTATTTTCCTTTGAGGACATGTCTGTGTCCGTGTCTGTCTGTGAGACTCGTCCTATTTTAAGACGAGACTAAATGAGATTAGTGTCTCAGCGCTGGTACAAGTGACCTGCTCAAGTCGTCAGTTTGGGGGGGTTGGATACACACACACACACACACACACACACACACACACACACACACACACACACACACACACACACACACACAGGTGAAGCTGCGATGTATTACGTAATGATTAGAGGATTAGAGGATGAGTTCCCTCCTGAGCTCAGTGTAGCATGATGTTTTAAAGCACCTTTTGTGTGTGTGTGTGTGTGTGTGTGTGTGTGTGTGTGTGTGCCACATCCACCAAACCAAAGATTCATCTTTCTATCGATTTATCACGTCCAGTTGTTCCCTGATCATCTACACACGTTTCCATCTACTGTTTTATTTATCACACCATTTCATTCATTAATTCATTACTTTACATTTATCTGTACAGAGACGTCAAATAACATTATTTTAAAGTAATTTGTTTCATATTGACAATAAAAAGAAAAAACGAACAAACAAATCAGAGAAGTGCCACATTTTATATTTGTACAGCACTTTTAACAACAGGGTAAGACAGTGGCAAGGAGAAACTCCCTGAGATGGTAATAGGAAGAAACCTTGAGAGGAACCAGACTCAACAGGGAACCCATCCTCATCTGGGTGATAACGGATAGCAGGGATTGATCTGCACTCATACTGTGTGTTAGTTGGCTGGAAGTTCAGTATAACAGGAGATGTGGAAAAGTTCATATGGAGTCCAGTTCGTTCCTGGAGGCTCAGGTAGACTGTAGGAAACTCCAGTCCTGAACTATCGAGTGACTGAAGTCACGAGTCCTCAGAGAACAGCTGTCTGTATCAGCCGAGGACAGGACCGTCTTCATGGTAAAGTGGAACCGTCCCCAGTCACCACACACATCCCAGACAGACCACACGGGGCGTCCATGTGACGAGATCTCCAACCAGAAGAGGGACACCAGGACAAGTCAGACAGGTTAGAGGACAGAGGGGGTCTGGATCACTGGCTGCTCAGGAGAGACATGTGTAGCTCAACAGAGAGACAGGTAGAGGGGAAAGGAGAAAGAACTTTCACACACCTGTTCTCGCTCTGGTTTCTTGTGGGTGTTTCTGAGCCGTAAATGAGAGGCTGGTGGGCGGAGCCTGTTTGTAGAACAATGCTGATTGACTTTGATGTCGACAGATTTATGGAGGAGAAGTCTTGTCTGTGTGTGTGTGTGTGTGTGTGTGTGTGTGTGTGTGTGTGTGAGAGAGGGATTTAAAACAAGGTGTACGCGGTAACCTTCGGTTCTAATTATCATGCTGCGCGAACACCACGCCGTTTCCCAGCAGAACTCCAGACGTGACACATGTGATAAGCCCCGCCCTCTGCCTCGGAGTCGGCTGGAGGGGATTAGCGAGTCTCCGCACTCTCGCTCTCTGCTAGCATGGCTCCACCCCTCTGTCAGCTGACTACAGCGTTAACCTGGTTGATTAATCCTCACACACTTAGTGTAGAATTAAAAAATCACACACACATACACACACACACACACACACACACACACTGTGACCCAGAGTAAGCTAGTGACTCCACCACTGTCCCACTCGGAGGCCATGTGTCCACTTTACTCTCATTTTCCCGCTCTTTTCTTCATCTTCATCGTTCGGTTCCTCATCAGTGACGTTAGAGAGAACTCCATCTTTATCTCCACTGGATCTCGTCCTCTCCGTTTCTCCCTGTATCTTCTCACCATCTTTGTCACATACTCTGTAATTGCCTTTATCTCTCTCTCTCTCTCTCTCTCTCTCACTCTCTCTCTCTCACACACACACACACACATAATTGTGATTGATGTTGGCTGACTAAATGAGAATTAAAGTATTTTAAACAGATTTTTTTGTACAAATTAAGTTCATGTAATTAATACAGAGTTCTACAGGTGCAGGTGTCACTGCTGCGCTCAGGTGTGTGTGTGTGTGTGCGTGTGTGCCTGTGTGAGTGTGTGTGTGTGTGTGTGTGTGTCCTGTTTTTTCCCGTTCAGGTAAAACTGATTGCTTTTATAACAAACACTGACACTTAAATGTTGAAACACCTGCTGCTGGACCACAGCACTACTCTCTGTCTTACTGTCTCTCTGTCTCTCTCTCTCTTTCTGTCTCAATGTCTCACTGTCCCTTTCTCTCTGTCTCTCTGTCTCACTGTCTTTTTGTCTCACTGTCCCTTTCTCTGTGTCTCTCTGTCTCTCTGTCTCTCTCTCTCTCTGTCTCTCACTCTCTCTGTCTCAATGTCTCACTGTCCCTTTCTCTCTGTCTCTCTATCTCTCTCTGTCTCAATGTCTCACTGTCCCTTTCTCTCTGTCTCTCTGTCTCACTGTCTTTTTGTCTCACTGTCCCTTTCTCTGTGTCTCTCTGTCTCTCTCTCTCTCTCTGTCTCTCACTCTCTCTGTCTCAATGTCTCACTGTCCCTTTCTCTCTGTCTCTCTCTCTCTCTCTGTCTCAATGTCTCACTGTCCCTTTCTCTCTGTCTCTCTGTCTCTCTGTCTCTCTGTCTCTCTGTCTCACTGTCTCTTTGTCTCACTGTCCCTTTCTCTGTGTCTCTCTGTCTCACTGTCTCTCTCTTTCGCCCCATCTGCCTTTCTGTCTCTTTCTGTCTCTCTTGTCTCTCTGTCTTTTTTCTTACTGTCCCTTTCTCTGTGTCTCTCTGTCTCACTGTCTCTCTGTCTCTCTCTCTCTGTCTCTCTCTCTCTCTGTCTCAATGTCTCACTGTCCCTTTCTCTCTGTCTCTCTGTCTCACTGTCTCTCTGTCTCACTGTCTTTTTGTCTCACTGTCCCTTTCTCTGTGTCTCTCTGTCTCTTTCTGTCTCTCTTGTCTCTCTGTCTTTTTTCTCACATTGTTGAATCATTACGTTATAAATAACATCTATCTGAATGTAAAACTCTGTTTAAAATTATAAACTTATTAAATATGAAAGAAAAACATAGAAGGTAAACAAAAGATATTATAAACAATAACAACAACACTGACACTATCAGTAACTATCTGTACAGTAGTGAGGTTTAATTGGGTTTATAGATATTCAGGGTGTGTGGATGCTGTGTCTCACTGTCTCTCTCTCCTTGTCCCTCTGTCCTTGTCTTCCTCTCTCTCTCCGTCCCCTGCCCCCTCCCCCCCAGGCTGGTCAGTACGCTGGTCGTGTCCTCTCGGCTGAGAGGTTTTGGAAATGGCTTTTTAAACGCAGGAGTATATTTCTGTTGAGAATAAGAGCGGCTCTACAGACGGGCCATTAGCGATGAATTGTGCGCGCGGCGTCTCGGGTTAAATGGGCTTTTAAAGAAGGCCAGGAGGTTTCTATTAGAGCCACTCGGATGTAAATGGAGGTTTAGAATGATTTTTCTTGGAGACTAATCTTTGGACTTTCTCTATTGACTGGAGTTAAATAAAACAAACCTGTTAGAGCTCAGACTCTCACCTGTTGCAGGTGTGTTTTCTGACAGACGTAGAGTGTGAAGAACGTTCGCACATTAACACGCTCACGCTAACACAAACACCTAAACGCGACCTCATGCTGTTCTGTGATCCATCATCTCACTTTAACTCACATTAGACAGTAGAAGGACGTCTGTCTTAGAGCTAGCATGTGATTAGCATTACTACGTTAGACGATGTAGGAGTTAGCCTCTGTTTCTAGCTGCTACGATATCGATTTCAGCTGAATAAAGATCTGTATTTATTAAATTAAATACATAAACAACATCTGTGAACTTCACACAACTCAGATATTAAAAAGAGAAACGCGGCAGGTGTTAGCGAGGCCTGTCGTAGCAAGACGTTCATAAAGATTACAGAGCTGGACCTGCTGGAATAAGCTGTTATAAATGTTTATACAGTTGGACTTCAGCGTATGTAAATTTAATTAATTTTTAAATGTTGTATTGTGAGACGCATTGTCCCATAAGAAATAGTGTAAATACAGATAATCCGTTCCAGCCACCCAAAATATTACCAATATTACCAATCTCCAACACTATAATCATATTTTTGCATATAAAAACAATTAAGACATTTAGAAAAGACACGTAAATGTAGTAAAATACGAAATAAATAGGCATTAAACCTCATTTAAATGTTTTCATTTTGTAACTTAGTTCTGTGTTCGGTTTGTTTGCTTGTATGGTGAAAATGCTTTGAATTTCGCAAATTTATATCAACATTTTAGTTCTCACTCACTCACTCATCTTTTATTCCGCTTTATCCTGTATTCAGGGTCGCAGGGACCTGGAGCCTATCCCAGGAGTCTTAGGGCACGAGGCAGGGTACACCCTGGACAGGGTGCCAATCCATCGCAGGGTACACACACACATACACACACTCACACACTCATTCACACACTACAACTTGGCAACGCCAATTAGCCTAACCTACATGTCTTTGGACTGTGGGAGGAAACCGGAGAACCCGGAGGAAACCCACCAAGCACAGGGAGAACCTGCAAACTCCATGCACACAGAGATAGGAATCGAGCCTGGCCGGGAATCGAACCCAGAACCTGGAGGTGCAAGGCGACAGTGCTAACCACTACTAAAATTCTTAAGGCACACATGTTCCACCTGCAGGTACAGGTACCTCTATACAGTCCTGTAGTGGTGAGGTTGTGTAGGTTCCATGTAGGCCTTAAGAAACGTATTATTGAATACTCTGATCCGCTCTAACACACCACAGCTCAGTTAATAACACAGTCTGGTGTTGTGCTGACGTAGGTTGGACTAACACTAATAAGTGTTTATGTCAGGAAGAGCTTATCTAGAATGATTGTCATGTTGTTTCAATTAGATGTTAAAATTTATCAACTTAAGATCATTTCATCTCGTAGCTCTTCAGTAAAGCTCTCCTAATGCTGATCTACACAGAATGATTGGCGTCTTATAAACTCCACAGATCGACCCCTGACAACTTAACAGCTAAAAGTAAATCTCGTTGTCAACAAATAGCGCCCCCTGTGGCCGTTCGGCTCGCCCAGGGCTTTGCGCGATGTTTCCGTCACTCGCCATTGCCGTGACGTCACCTCATCACACTGAACCCTCACGCACGCCCGTCTAGGTTTCGTGCAGCTTCATGAGCGCTGCTTTTGATTACTGTGTTGAAATCCACTTCCTGTTTGCGATGCTGCGATGAGAGCGAGGGATAATAAATATATACTGTACGTCTTCAGGGTTTAAATGTTGGGAGAGAGACGAGCGCGTTTGAGCAGAAGCACGACAGTCAGGAGGATTAGGAACATCTCTCATTAGCAGGTGGAGGAACGCTGAGACAGGCAGAAAAGGAGAGATGAAAATAAGAAGGAAGAAATGATGTGTGTGTGTGTGTGTTAGGTTGGAGGAAGTAAGATTTGGAGTTACAGTGAGTGAGGGTGTGTGGGAGCGCCAGGTCAGGACTGCAAGACAGGTAGGAGGACTGGCGCTGCCCTAATTACCCTGCTGCGGTATTGGACCAAACCTCAGAACAGCACAATGCGAAACGAGGAGGTGTGTGTGTGTGTGTGTGTGTGTGTGTGTGTGTGTGTGTGAGAGAGTGGTCAGAGGAAGAATCTATACTCCCAGAAGAGATGAGATGAAAAGGAGAGATGCAGTATATAATAAACAAAGGCCATTCCTGCAGCCTTTCACCTGGAACGGAGCCGAGTCACAGGTTCTGCCGTCAGTCTGTGCTCACACACACACACACACACACACACACACACACACACACACACACACACAAGGTGTGACCCCTGGGACGAGGCTAAAATGGCAGCGCTTTGTCACTGTCAGCGGGTCCGGAGCCCCCTCAGCGCTATAGTACTCCAGAACCATCACACCACGCTGCTTATTCTGCTTGGAGAATGAGTGTGTGTGTGTGTGTGTGTGTGTGTGTGTGTGTGTGTGTGTGTGTGTGCGTGTGTGTGTGTGTAAAGGTGCAACACCAATGCCTGACTCTTTTCCAATCTGACTTGATTAAGGTGTGATGAATAGATTCCCGCGTGACTAACTGCAGCGTGTAAGACACACAGGCGTCACGTCTCGCGGCGAGCTCGAGTGTACGGAGCCCAACGCATTCTGGTCAAAAAATAAACACAAATATGTAAACAGACGTTTTTTAAAATAACACGAGTGGACGGTTGTGCTGAGTTACCGGCGCGCCACTCTTCCCCCGAGCGACAGGAAACTTTCACAGAGCCGCGTCATGACCTTTTAAATTCATGGATTACAGCAAAGCTCTCGGAAAACCAGCGGCACGCAGCTCCAGGACGTTTCTGTGGCTCTATATGAAAACTCGAAACACATGAACGTCTCTAACAGCACTGCCGGATGGACAGTTTCCAGCTTTCCCAGTATTCCCACAGTATTCCCACAGAGCCTTCCTACCCGCCCTGCTGTTTTAAGGAACGTCCGGTATTCCCACCGTCTTCAGCAAACCCAAGCTTTCCTGCTTCAGACTCCTAGAAACCTCTTGAATATCCATGCCTTTCTACAGACCCCACAGTTTCCAGGAGTTCCATACTTTCCATAGTCGTTATAAATTCTGGCATTCCTCCTGCACTCGATGTTCTCAGCACTTCAAAAACTTCAGGAGTCATTAGCAATCCCAGTGTTTTTATCTAGATGAATTTTTTCTAGCACCACCTCCAGTATACCTACAGGCTGTAGAAATCCCAGCATTCTTGCTAACCATTTTCTTCACAAATTTTCCAGTATTCTCCAGCAATCCTAGCTCCCTAATTGGTTAAAATATCTTCCACGCTCCCAGTATTTCCATTGAATCACTCTGCTTTAGTATTCTTGGCATTCCCACTGCTCCCGGGAATGGCTAGTCCTGTGATTTTCGTTGTTCCCATTTCCTTCGATCCCAGCCATCTATCATCTTTACTACTCTGAGTATCTTCCACACTCTGCATGCTCTCAATTCCCCTCCAACTGGTTTATCAGTCCCACGATTCCCACTGATCATACGGCTTAAAATCTATCCCAGTGTTCCAGCTTCTTCCGTTGTCTACCCCCTCTCCCCCAGGAGCTAAAGTAAATGCCACACAAAACATGTACAGTGCTCCATGTTGACCTTTTAAATTCCAAGATGACAGCAAAGATTTCTGAAAAGACTAATGCTGCTCAAAGGTTATGCGTGTAGCTGTGTGTGTATCCTTATGGAGAATCACAATCTCCATCAATCCCAGCATTCTCACAGCGTTCAAAACAATCCCTACTGCAATCCCAGCATTCCCACTTTATTCCCAATATATTTTATTCTCTTTTTCCCCATGGTGTCCAGCAAGTTCTGATTTTAAATGCAGCATTAAAATAAAAAAAGTTAAACTTCACCAGACTAATGTACTCCACAACCCTCACAAGTAACCCCAGCTATTCCAGCAATTCTAATGCTACTGATGTTCCCAGAAATCCCAGATTTCCCATCTTCCAAGTGTCTCCTGCAATCCACATTATTCCGATAGCTCTGTAATAAGAGCTATACTGCAGAGTGATGGGTGTGGAACTTTTCACTCAAGAGCTTGAGGTCATTACAGTGTTGTACGTGTACTCATGACCATAATGACATGGGACTCCATCCAGTGGAACCCCATCACTCTCCCGGTTCTCACTGTGTGTTTAGAGCACTCCCACGGCTCTAAGCACCTACTGTATAATCCCAGCATTCCCAGTGCTTCAACTATCACGTGTGATCATATCATTTCCAGTGTTCATTTTTACATCAGTCTCAGCATTTGAGTTGATCCCACTATTCCATAAACTCGAGCATTCCTATTCATCCAACAATTCCGTATTATCCCAGCGTTCCCATTGATCCCAGCACTCCTTATACTCCCAGAATTCTCATTTATCCCACACATCCTTATAGTCCCAGCATTTCCAATGGTCCCCCTATTCCTTCCTTATAATCCCATTATTCCCATTCATCCTACTACTCCTTATACTTAAGGCATTCTCTATGATCCTAATACTCCTATTCCCAGTTTTCCTATTGATCCATGCACTCCTTATACTACCAGCATTTACATTACACCAAATAGTCATTGATCAAATGCCCTCCCGTTCTATCACCCTTCCAGTATTCCAGTTTCTACAGTCCTCTTGGTCTCACAGGGTCCATTAATCCCAGTGTTAGGTGGAACTCAGCTCTGTGGTGATTTGGAGAAATGATTTAGAATATTATAGAGATGAAATCCCACAATTTCTGGATTTAAAAGGTTACACAGATGCTGAGAAACGAGATCAGAGTAAACTGGTGAGATTATGGCGATGTGCAGCCCGGGATTGAACACCGACCGTCCTGACCTTTAACCGTCCTGGTTAGTTTGGTTTCTAACAGCAGCTTGTTCTGGTTGGTGATATGAGGAGGAGAGTGGAGTTGTGCTGGTTAATTGCAGGTCTCTGGTTAGAGGATCTTTATCCTATAATCTAAGACACTAACGCGCGAGCGGATGAAGACGTCTGGTGACCGCGTGTCTCTGCAGCCTCGGTGAGCCGTGCCACTGAAGCTGTAGCAGAGTGACTCACTGCAGTCCATGCAGCAGTATTTCTCGCCCGCTCCTCAGTCAGATCTCCGTCTTCACTGATGTTCACGACGGCTTCCCGACACGCCCTGTTTAGGAGAGTGAGGGATGTGAAGCGCCTGAATGCTAACTTCATTTTAACTCCATAAAGTTTAATACACACATTATATATCTCTGATGTCTGTGAGGACACAAAGCTCCAGTCGATCAGCTCGGGGTTTAATCGCAGCAATCTTTCCCTCGCTTCCTCTCTGAATAAGAGACGACGCCGTAATTCAGTTCAATTTTGTTTTAAGGCAGCGAGCTGCCACACGGCTACACTTCATCATTATGTTTCCTTTTGGCCAATTTCCCAGACAAATGAGGTAGAGAGAGAGAGAGAGGAATGTTCTCCGGAGAGATCCACACACACACACACACACACACACACATTTCCCTTGATGGTATCGGATAGCAAACAGCAGCATCTGTCTCTCCGATTTGTTCTTTCTCTTTCTGGGAGGAGTTCCAGGAGACCCTGCATTATGCAGAAAGCTGGTTTCATTTGTAATGTTTGTGTTTTTGTCTCATATTTTGTTTACTCGAATTCACGCCTCGGATTTACTCTCTAATACCGCGTGCTGTAAATCGAATCCCACATGCGCTTCCTAGCCTGGAATTCCTGTTTCAAAGTTGTAATTGCTGTGACTCAGACGCTGCAGACGTTCAGACTGCTGGATGGGAGACGCGATTGCGTATCACTCCGTAGCGCCCGAGCGGGATTTATCTCCGTAATCGATAGAGGTCGTTCCGGAGCGTCGCGCTTAACACTGTTAGCGACAGACGTTTATGTCCACCGGATATTTAGTTACCCAAGATGCTAACACTTAATCAACTCATTATAGAGTTCACTCAGGAAGGGGAAGTGGGAACCTGATACACTTCTTTCTCTCTCTCACACACACACACACACATTTTGTTTTGTTATTTTACTTATACAAGTTATATTTTATCTATTGTATAAGTGTAAGACACACGGTTAGAGACGCCGCTGGTTGATTTATACGTTTGTAGTTTAATATTAAATTAGTCGGCGAATAGCAGTGATGTTTATTAACAATGCCACGTCTTGGCTTTCACACCTCATTGTGTTTCATTAGCTCTCAGGCAAATCGATACACAGATTATGTTACACACCACGGCACTTACACACTCTCTAAAACGGATAGCGGAAATAATTTAATACTGCTGTACAAATCATGCTCTTAAACAAACACAATCATTTATAAAAATGTAAGCATAAGTAGGAATGGAACACACCTACTGATTTGAGGAATTTTATGCACAGCTGGCCTGAGCTTTACAGATGTTTTAACTGTTCAAGAAATTCCTTCAGACATGCATTTGATCCGCTTAATTTTAATGTTCAGAAATTTGACATGTTACTGAATTCGGTACTCTGTAGGCGACAGGTGATGAGAATAAACCATGGAGGTGGTGGACGGTCCTGAGAAACTCACCAGATTTACTGTATATTTACACTTATTACACTTTAGAATATCAGCTCTGTTAACTTCAGGGTTCTGGGGTCGAATCCCAAATAGTGCACTATGTAGGGTGTACACTCCCTTGTTCCACACAGTGAGTAGTGCCCTTGATCAGGGGTTAGAGAGGGATTTGGGATTCAGCCTTGTGTTAGATGCTAGTTAGCTTTATAGCTAAGCGTTAGCCGTAAACAGAACGACACGAACGGTTCAGAGGCGATTGAGAAGGACTTAGAAGTGATGAGTGCAGAGACGGCGTGTTGTTTAAGACGCCATAACGTTATCAGATGTGTGTTCTTACTGAAAGTGCTTCTGTGACTGGGTGTGAATGTGGGTTTAGTCAGACAGCTGCTCTCTCCTCAGTACTGCGGACCGTACAGACCTACTCTCACCCATGGCTTTCAAGCTTTTTTTTAAGAAAAGATGTGTAAATGTATTTTTGTAGATGCCAGTCAAGCTGCGTTACATTTAGCCACGCCCCCAAATCCCATAAAGATAAAGAGAACTGAAAAACAAAACATGGTCTAAACAGTGAAAGCGCGGCGTTCTCACTAACACTAAGCCTTCCTCCTTTGATAGGGTGCCATTACTATTGTCCTAAATGAACATAGCCTTAATTCATGTATTGACTATACAATAGTGTTTTAGACTTGAGTGTAATTAATGTATAATATTTTAATAAAATCACAATTATACATTTTGAAGAGGATCACATGGAGTGAGTCTAATACAGATGGACTCCTGAGACTCTGATGGACACAGACTGTGTGTGTTCAAATCTTCTCACGTGACAGAGTTAAGGACGAGAGGAAGGAGAACCTGCCCGATGCTCCACACAGACCTGCTGCTCCAGGAGCTCCTCTTCTCCTGATCTGATTGAGTGGGCAGAAATGATTCATTTCATCATGTGAGTATCTCTGTGTGTGAGCTATGAGCTGACGTCGAGTGTTCCTCTGACCCGCTCGTCCCCGTGCAGCCTGGAGTCCTGGATGATTCTCGTACCTGGACAGATGGTCACACTCAGGTGGGATCTGGTCAAGTGTAAAACCAGATTTATCTTTATTAGACACAGGAGTGTGCAGATCATCAAGCGAGGAACAACAGTAACACATCACTAACGTCTCTATGAATCAGTAGAAACTTCTACTGGTATCTCCACTAATGTTTATGGCCTGGAGCGAATGTGTAGGAGGATTCTATAGAAATCATAAAGAAATGAAGGAACTAATCCAAACACACTGGATGAATCCAAAAACGTGTCTATAGCAGTCAAAGCCGAGCACCAGCTGGTCTTAAGATCATACTGAGGCTCAGACCTTCTCTCCATCTTTTACACCGCCCGGCAGTCACACACTCTAATATTTGTTGGAGCGCTTTTCGCTTCGATTGCAGCCGTGACATCGTTTCGATAAGCTTATGTAACGTCACAACATTTATTTCTGTCCAGTGTCTCTCCAACATCTTTTATTCGTGATTGAAGAGTCAGACCGCCTTCTCCATCACATCCCAAAAATACACGGTGTGATCCAAGATGTGATGATGATGATGATGTCTCATGCTTCCTCAACCCAGTGAAATCTCGTTCACAGTTTCAGCCTGATGAATCCCCACACCGTCACTGACTTCATTTTATTGCCCCATAACGTTACTGAGTCTAGACCTGAGTAACTGATCAACCCCAGATCATAACACTGTCTCCAGAGGCTTGTACAGTGGACACTATGCATGATGGGAGCATCGCTTCATGTCCTTCCCTTCTCACCCTGACACGCCCATGATCTCCCATCACACTCGTTCAGGATGTTTTTATAATAATAATAATTTGATGTTTCTGAAACAGAGGAACATCTTTGCCACGCCCACAGGATGTGTCTTCTGACATGGTTGTGTAAGAAATGAGAAGCTCCTCACTGCATCAGTAGAGTTAGAACCCCTGATGTTACAGCTGAACCGCATTAATCACTGCAGTAATGATCTAATGGAAGACTCGCAACGTTTTGTTTAGTTACATCCAGGTGGTGACGTGCAGCGTGTAAATATATACAGACCAAATAGTTAATAGTCTCCAGTTGTAGGGCTGATCTCAGAGCTGTGTGTGTGTGTGTGTGTGTGTGTGTGCATCTCTGACTTACGGTTCTGTAATTTGCCCAATCAGATGCGCCGCGTGTCATGTTTGGGACGTTTGATGAGTTTGAATTCATTTGCATAAAATTATTTTAAGGAATTTCAATTAATTACAAGCGTAAAAGCTTTAATGCATAACATCCCTAACTGGTGTTGGTACTTTGCATCTCTCACAAGTTGGTGGAATATAACATGAGACAGAAACGATTTTGATGAAGACAGAGTGTGAGGAACTGACCGTGGTGTCTGGTGGTTTAGTGTTCTGTGTGGAAACTAAAGAGAGAGAGAGAGAGAGAGAGAGAGAGAGAAGAGGAAACTATGGAGGAAGGATGAGACGTGGACGATGAGGTTACGCAGGTTGTCTGTTCTGCGAAATGAGACGGACAAACAGGGCAAAGAAAATACGTAGGGTGTTCTTTCAGAGTTTGTTTATTTCTGCTCTTAGAAGAGTTAGAGAAGAGAAGTGACATTCGTGTCCAGAAAAATGTCTCCAGCTTTAGAGACAAGTTTAGTCTCTGCACACGCAGTCATTTATACTCCTGAAGACAATGAGGACAAATCCTATAAACTCACAAAGTGACTTACGAGTTTCAAATATTCAGGGACTTACAGATGTGAACACCACACACACACACACACACACACACACACACACACACACTGGCCCTCTCTGGATCCAACATGAACGAGACTTAAATAAACCCCAAATGTTCAGAAGTGAAAGTGTTCGAGTCAGTTCTCCAGATATTTGATCTCTAAAGTTAAAAACAGTGGAATGTGATTATTATCCGCGAGTGAACTTCATACCGCCGTCGTTTTCTCCGTGTGTTTCCGCGGCCAGGCTGGTGTTTGTGTGGAATTGCCCGGAGGTGTTACAGTATTATTGTGTTTACGTTGTGCTCCGGCTCTCCTCCATGAGTATATGATGTCTAAGCCGGATTGTTTCGAGCCGACCCGTCCCGGAGAGAGTCTCCTCCCCCTGGCCGTCCCTCGGCGCTCGCTGTAGAAGTGTTCCCATTACACCATCCATCACTCAGGAACGCCGAGCTCGATGTGCCCAATAGAGCATCTGAGACAGCTCACAGCCTAAACATCTCCTTCATCAGTCTACGCGGACAGACGCCACGCCAGAAGACATTTTGTCCCCAAGATAAGCAGTGTAGAGGGTCTCCTGCCCAACCCAAGACCTGATAAAAAACCA
The DNA here is from genome assembly GCF_024256425.1 of Clarias gariepinus. Classification (NCBI taxonomy): domain Eukaryota; kingdom Metazoa; phylum Chordata; class Actinopteri; order Siluriformes; family Clariidae; genus Clarias; species Clarias gariepinus. The sequence goes on along the minus strand of NC_071115.1, from coordinate 31,598,249 downwards.
GGACTGGTCAGGTGTTAGGTCCAGTAATTAAACTTGAATCCAGCATTTCTCTGTTAAGTTCCATCCTCCTGTGTGTTCATCTCAGGAATACGACGATCCGTAAATCATGTGGGTGTTAATGATCTTCGCTCTGATTCAGTCCAGATCTATTCCATTTAAAACCCTCTCCACTTCTGCGCCCACACAGAGTGCTTTCCATCCGGTCCGGTGCGACCCGGCTCTCGGGTTCATGATGAAACGCTGAAATATGGACGGATGAGTCTAGAACTCATGACTCTCTGGGTTGGTCGGGACTCGTTTGTGAAAGCCACTCAGATCAATAAAGCAATTTAACATCCAGTGGTGATAAATCGCCTGGACGTCTGGTTCTCCATCATCTCACCTCCCACAGCCAGGGAAAGTATTGGCGGCCTACCTGTGGGGTCAAAGAACTGCAGCTGTTGTTACGTTTCATTATGAAGAAATTCCACAATCGTTAGCGGTGGTCCAGACGCAGGGATTAATTCAGAGATGGAGTAGATCAACAAGGCGTAAGAGAGTTTAATGAGTCAACAATGAGAACCAAACTGGGTAACGAGTTCAGGATAAATCCCCGGACGAGATCAGACCGAGATCATTAATATTAAAGCATCTTCTCTGTCTGTCTCTCTGTCTCTCTGTCTGTCTGTCTTGTCGGCGCCGTGAGTAATGAATAACACACACAACCCTAATCAGCCCATAATAACGGTTTCATTTGAAATCAGAGCTGCTCTGTGTGATAAAACATGCTTAATATGGATCCTGACCCGGTTCTCACACCACAGATGTGTTTATCTAAAGAACAGCTGTGAGCACCGGAGACTCTCCATCAGGCCCGTCATGTCTAACTAATGGCCGATCGTTTGCCGCTGACTCAGTGGATCCGACGCCGTTTATTTATGACTCGGAGACGGAAAGATACAGAGCTGAGATCGGAAACGTATCCGTATCAGTGTTCCGGTTTTGGATCATTAGCGCTCTGATGATCGAGCATTGTTCTCGGGGTCTTAAGGAGGTTAGAGGAGACAGAAGCAGAGCAATGAGGCGGAGACAAAGAGTGTGTTGTGATTTATAAAAAAAGATCTTGAACACAAGCCATGATGGAGCTCTGTGTCGGTTCAGAAACACAAGCCGGATATAGCTAGTTAGCTGAAACGCAGCAACACCGCAGTCGATGCTAATAAGCTGGCTGGATGAATTCAGATCTAGATCTAGTTCTGCTACACACCCGTAGTGTCTGCTTCGTAGTTTTCCGTCTGTCCAGCTTTGTGTGAGAGAATATTGTTGTATACAGTGCACAGCATTACGCTGAGACTCTTCCTAGCCCTGGGCTGTGTTCGTGCTCCACATCGCCCCCTGCTGTCTCTCGTCATACCGAGCTGCCAATACGCTTCATCGTCTCACTCGACGTCCCGCTGTCTGCCCGCTGCGTCGGTGCGCTTCAGCTCGACTGCACTAACGTGACCGAAGCCGAAGTGAGCTGAGACGGAGGGATTATGACGACGGTCATGCAAAAGCACGATGAGAAAATGTGTGTTTCATAAAAAAGAGAAAAATGTTAGTGTTTCATAAAAGCTGAGCAATAGAAAATAGTTTATTATGAGAATGAGTCTAATTGTTGAAAATGTCGGCTTTTCATTTTTTTTCTTTTAAATAATCAGGATTAAAACTGTCTTGCACTGACATGCAGGCACGCGATTGTTGTGTTGTGTTGTGTTGTGTTGTGTTGTGTTGTGTCACTCCGTGTGTGTGTTTCTATTCATCTTCTGCCGCGGCTCGTTTACTTTACTGTGTAACACCTAATCTTCTCTATAGACCTGGGGTCCTTCAAGTGCACACACACACACGCACACAACACACAAACACACACACACAAACACACACACACACACACACACACGCACAGAATATGCTGATATAATGTGCTCATATGTAGGTTTTGCACCTAGAAACCAGAAACCAAACAGGAAGTTGAGGGAGCTTAATCACCTAATTTGCATATTAAATGACCCTTTGACTGAGAAACGCAGAGACGAGCTTCAAAATCCAGATGCATGAGATGAGATCTGAACCGAGTCACAGTCTGAGAGTAGAGAAGTTTGACTGCTCAGATACACCAGAGATTAAATAACAGGCGTAACGCTGCTGATAAAGGGACACTGAGAGGACACGATAATCACGATCTAATCAGGACGCCCGCCGGGAGGCTGGGAGATCTGTTCCAGATTCCATCGAGGAGAGACGCTCTAAATGATGATGTGACGTCTCCAAAAGGTCAAGATAAAGGCTTTCTTTTCTACGCCTTATTCCTACACACACACACACACACACACACATATAAAACTACTTCTAAAACACTCTGTCAAAACATCATGTCTCCAGATGTCACAGCGTCCATCACCCCGGGTCTCGGCGTGTCCGCTGTCACTCACACTGATGCAGAGCCGTGAGACCGGCTTTCAGTCCGCCAAAATAAATATCCGATGTCCGATCGAGTCTGAGTCCACCGCGAGGACTGGTGGGACATGAACTGGGTTCCTCCTGGAGTCACACACCTTCTCCCTGTGTGGGTTTCATCCGGGTTGTTTTCTGTAACACATAATTCCAAGCTGCATTTTTTGGTCCAATTAACGTAAGCAGGACAGCAGGTGTGTGAAGTTTGCATGTTCTCTCCGTGCTTGGTGGGTTTCCTCTGGGTTCTGCGGTTTCCTCTCACAGTCCACAGACATGCATATGAGGTGAACTGGTGTCTCAGAGTGCCCGTAGTGTGTGAATGAGTGTGTGTAGGGTGTGTAGTGTGTGAATAAGTGTGTGTAGGGTGTGTAGTGTGTGAATGAGTGTGTAGTGTGTGAATAAGTGTGTGTAGTGTGTGTAGGGTGTCTAGTGTGTGAATGAGTGTGTGTAGTGTGTGAATGAGTGTGTGTAGTGTGTGTAGTGTGTGAATGAGTGTGTGTAGTGTGTGAATGAGTGTGTGTAGTGTGTGAATGAGTGTGTGTAGTGTGTGTAGTGTGTGAATGAGTGTGTGAATGAGTGTGTGTAGTGTGTGTAGTGTGTGAATGAGTGTGTGTAGTGTGTGAATGAGTGTGTGTAGTGTGTGTAGTGTGTGAATGAGTGTGTGAATGAGTGTGTGTAGTGTGTGTAGTGTGTGAATGAGTGTGTGAATGAGTGTGAATGAGTGTGTGAATGAGTGTGTGTAGTGTGTGTAGTGTGTGAATGAGTGTGTGTAGTGTGTGAATGAGTGTGTGTAGTGTGTGTAGTGTGTGAATGAGTGTGTGTAGTGTGTGAATGAGTGTGTGTAGTGTGTGTAGTGTGTGAATGAGTGTGTGTAGTGTGTGAATGAGTGTGTGTAGTGTGTGAATGAGTGTGTGTAGGGTGTGTAGTGTGTGAATGAGTGGGTGTAGTGTGTGAATGAGTGTGTGTAGGGTGTGTAGTGTGTGAATGAGTGTGTGTAGTGTGTGAATGAGTGTGTGTAGTGTGTGAATGAGTGTGTGTAGTGTGTGAATGAGTGTGTGTAGGGTGTGTAGTGTGTGAATGGTGTGTGTAGTGTGTGAATGAGTGTGTGTAGTGTGTGAATGAGTGTGTGTAGTGTGTGTAGTGTGTGAATGAGTGTGTGTAGTGTGTGTAGTGTGTGAATGAGTGTGTGTAGTGTGTGAATGAGTGTGTGTAGTGTGTGTAGTGTGTGTAGTGTGTGTAGTGTGTGAATGAGTGTGTGTAGTGTGTGTAGTGTGTGAATGAGTGTGTGTAGGGTGTGTAGTGTGTGAATGAGTGTGTGTAGTGTGTGAATGAGTGTGTGTAGTGTGTGAATGAGTGTGTGTAGTGTGTGTAGTGTGTGTAGTGTGTGAATGAGTGTGTGTAGTGTGTGTAGTGTGTGTAGGGTGTGTAGTGTGTGAATGAGTGTGTGTAGTGTGTGTAGTGTGTGAATGAGTGTGTGTAGTGTGTGAATGAGTGTGTGTAGTGTGTGTAGTGTGTGTAGGGTGTGTAGTGTGTGAATGAGTGTGTGTAGTGTGTGTAGTGTGTGAATGAGTGTGTGTAGTGTGTGAATGAGTGTGTGTAGTGTGTGAATGAGTGTGTGTAGTGTGTGTAGTGTGTGAATGAGTGTGTGTAGTGTGTGAATGAGTGTGTGTAGTGTGTGAATGAGTGTGTGTAGGGTGTGTAGTGTGTGTGTAGTGTGTGTAGTGTGTGAATGAGTGTGTGTAGTGTGTGTAGTGTGTGAATGAGTGTGTGTAGTGTGTGTAGTGTGTGTGTAATTAAGGTATAACTTGTCTAGCGCCTGAGGTTTTTAAAGAGAATATAGAATATGAATGAATGAATGAATGAATGAATGAATGAACATATGAGTACAGCGCCCTCTAGGGACAACGCGCATGCAAAAGTGAAAGAGCAAAAATGTGTTTAAATGACTTCAGTTTCTGTAATGACACACACACACACACACACACACACACACACACACACAGAGTGCTTCTAATACGTTTAAAATAAACAGTTAATGTCTTTGTTTATTTCTTGTAAACACTGATTGGCGTCTCGTTTCTTGTTGGTGACAATAACTACAGCTATAACAGATATAACGGTGGATTGAAACATTCTCTCCTAGGGGTGTGTAAACTTTTGCACTCTGCTGTATGTAGGGTTAGTGAGGCAGAACTGTAAGTAGTGCTCGTAGACAGCAGGTTGTGAGTGTGTGTGTGTATGTGTGTGTGTGTGTGTGTGTGTGTGTGTGTGTGTGAGTGTATGTGTGTGTGAGTGTGTGTGTGAGTGTGTGTGTGTGTATAAGTGTGTTATTTGGGACGATCGTGGCGTGATGGCGAGGCCCGTGTCATGACGTGAGACTGTTTCAGACCCGCGGTGTTCAGTGACCCGGCCTGTCTCTCCGCTTTACCCTTATCCCCTCCTGAGGAATATTCTTCTAGACGTCTTCACCGGAGGAAACAGGAGAGAAAGCTCGCTGCAGAACCCTGAACCCTCGCCTCTGCGCCGTGCTGCACTTCTCTTATTATCTTCATGTTCACCGCTTTTCTCTTCTGTGTAAACAAATTGCTTCTCTCCTCATACCCCCCCCCCCCCCCCCCCCCTGGTGTTCTCTCTGCTCAGGTCCGATCTCATCTGCGATTTTATTGTAGTTGGAGTGTTTTTCAGCTCTGGTGTGGAACGATCCATATTTCAGAGCGCATTAAGAGGTGTATTAAATTAAGCCAATAGAATCAGCGCTGTTTTAATGGCTGTAATGAAAGCGATGATTGCTTCCAGCTTGGAAAACGCAGATGAAACAATAAACGGAAGAGTGGAGGAGCGCGGCGCTTACGCAGGCTTTTACTGAGCGCTAAGCAACCTGGAGCATCATCGAGCGCTTCCTGTAACCCGCCACTGATTAACAAGTCCTACTGGAAATCGTTCAGGTTATGTTTTTCCGTCTCGTCTCGCGCATGTGGAAACACTATCGGATCAGACTTTCGTCCAATTTTAGTGCTCGGGTTGAAGAGAAATCTGTGTCAGCCGTAACGATGTGATACGAGTGTGTGATAACGAGCACAGGAAGTAATGACCATAAAAGGAAACTGGGGAACAAGTAGGGAAAAAAATAAAACTTCATATAAGCCCATGTACCAGGACCACAACCCGCCCCCCCGGCATAAACTCTGGCCACGCCCACTTACTGCACACACACTTATCATGTACAGTCCAGCCACACCCATAACATCTGACCACACCCATAGATTCATTCAGTTCGGTGGGGGCTCTGCTCTTATTGTTCACTCGATGCTAATCAGACTCTTTCATTTCAAAGGCTAAGATGATTAGCAGACACACTGATAACACCACTGAGTTCCTCTCGGTTCTGCGCGGCTCCACACTGCTGATAGGGCCGGATGCTCTCTAGTAGCTTTTTAGCAACAAACACACACACACACACACACACACACACACACACACACACACACACACTCACACACACACAAATACCAGCGCTGTTTAGACAAATCGCCACCTTCCGCTCTGCTAGTTAGCATCACAAAGCAGCCGGACTCGGGCTATTAATAATACAATTAGCGCTCAGGCTCGTCTGCTGCACACGGCCGCTTTAATCTTCTGTCCTCGGCTCACACCTGCAGCAGATCACACGCCGGGTTCTAGTGACCAGAAGGTGCTGGGATCGAGTCCCCGGTGCGCTGTAGAGACACTGTTCTGTGTGTCGTTATGGGATTTCTGATCACAGAGGGCATCTGTCTTTCTAAATGTTGCCATGGCAACCACATAATCTCTATATATGCAGTATGAAAGTTTGTTGCGGTTCTGTGTTATTACTGTTTTATATCCCCGGTGTGTAATTACTGCATCATTACGGTGTGTCGTGTGTTATTTCCCCTCGGTGTGTTATAGCTCTGCTCTGTGTGTGTTAGAACCTGCTGTGTGTGTGTTAGAACCTGCTCTGTGTGCGTTAGAACCTGCTGTGTGTGTGTTATAACCTGCTGTGTGTGTGTTAGAACCTGCTCTGTGTGTGTTAGAACCTGCTCTGTGTGAGTTAGAACCTGCTCTGTGTGTGTTAGAACCTGCTCTGTGTGTGTTAGAACCTGCTGTGTGTGTGTGTGTGTGTGTGTGTGTTAGAACCTGCTCTGTGTGTGTTAGAACCTGAACTGTGTGTGTGTTAGAACCTGCTCTGTGTGTGTTAGAACCTGCTGTGTGTGTGTGTGTGTTAGAACCTGCTCTGTGTGTGTTAGAACCTGCTTTGTGTGTGTTAGAACCTGAACTGTGTGTGTGTTAGAACCTGCTCTGTGTGTGTTAGAACCTGCTCTGTGTGTGTGTTAGAACCTGCTCTATGTGTGTTAGAACCTGCTCTGTGTGTGTTAGAACCTGAACTGTGTGTGTGTTAGAACCTGCTCTGTGTGTGTTAGAACCTGCTGTGTGTGTGTGTGTTAGAACCTGCTCTGTGTGTGTTAGAACCTGCTCTGTGTGTGTTAGAACCTAAACTGTGTGTGTGTTAGAACCTGCTCTGTGTGTGTTAGAACCTTCTCTGTGTGTGTTAGAACCTGAACTGTGTGTGTGTTAGAACCTGCTCTGTGTGTGTTAGAACCTGCTGTGTGTGTGTTAGAACCTGCTGTGTGTGTGTGTGTGTTAGAACCTGCTCTGTGTGTGTTAGAACCTGCTCTGTGTGTGTTAGAACCTGCTCTGTGTGTGTTAGAACCTGAACTGTGTGTGTGTTAGAACATGCTCTGTGTGTGTTAGAACCTGCTGTGTGTGTGTGTTGGAACCTGCTCTGTGTGCGTTAGAACCTGCTGTGTGTGTGTTATAACCTGCTGTGTGTGTGTTAGAACCTGCTCTGTGTGAGTTAGAACCTGCTCTGTGTGTGTTAGAACCTGCTCTGTGTGTGTTAGAACCTGCTGTGTGTGTGTGTGTTAGAACCTGCTCTGTGTGAGTTGGAACCTGCTCTGTGTGTGTTAGAACCTGAACTGTGTGTGTGTTAGAACCTGCTCTGTGTGTGTTAGAACCTGCTGTGTGTGTGTGTGTTAGAACCTGCTCTGTGTGTGTTAGAACCTGCTTTGTGTGTGTTAGAACCTGAACTGTGTGTGTGTTAGAACCTGCTCTGTGTGTGTTAGAACCTGCTCTGTGTGTGTGTGTTAGAACCTGCTCTATGTGTGTTAGAACCTGCTCTGTGTGTGTTAGAACCTGAACTGTGTGTGTGTTAGAACCTGCTCTGTGTGTGTTAGAACCTGCTGTGTGTGTGTGTTAGAACCTGCTCTGTGTGTGTTAGAACCTGCTCTGTGTGTGTTAGAACCTGAACTGTGTGTGTGTTAGAACCTGCTCTGTGTGTGTTAGAACCTGCTCTGTGTGTGTTAGAACCTGAACTGTGTGTGTGTTAGAACCTGCTGTGTGTGTGTTAGAACCTGCTGTGTGTGTGTGTGTTAGAACCTGCTCTGTGTGTGTTAGAACCTGCTCTGTGTGTGTTAGAACCTGAACTGTGTGTGTGTTAGAACCTGCTCTGTGTGTGTTAGAACCTGCTGTGTGTGTGTGTGTGTTGGAACCTGCTCTGTGTGTGTTAGAACCTGCTGTGTGTGTGTGTTAAAACCTGCTCTGTGTGTGTTGGAACCTGCTCTGTGTGTGTTAGAACCTGAACTGTGTGTGTGTTAGAACCTGCTCTGTGTGTGTTAGAACCTGCTGTGTGTGTGTTAGAACCTGCTCTGTGTGTGTTAGAGCCTGAACTGTGTGTGTGTTAGAACCTGCTCTGTGTGTGT
>NC_071115.1:31570000-31585000 GCF_024256425.1 Clarias gariepinus | reverse complement strand
CTTCTCCTCATAGACGTGGGTGGAATGCTAATTATCCATGACTAGCGTCTGGTGGCGAAGAATGTTTACTAAATCAGTGAAGAGTCAATGAAATTCTGGACGTGTCAACACGGCGACGAAGATCTGATTAAAGCGAGTCGAGTGGTTAGTGACTGCAGCGCTGCTTAATAAAGCTTTTAGCAGACCGCTGTAACTCGCATGCAGCGCTATAGCTCCAGCTCACGGGATCTGAGTGGGCGTGGCTCTGATACCACAGACAGCAATGTGGGCGTGTCCTAGAGAGGAACATGTCTGGGAGTCTTTAAATAAAGGGTTAACAGGAGAACTGAGATTTTCTTTAGGTCATATTTATAGACATGACTGCTATATTAGGGTCTTCAGGTTCTTGAAGTTCTTCAGGTGGTTACTTTATGTTGCAAATAATTGAACAGATTCTAAGAGATGGAAATCAAGGTGAATATTTGATCTGGAGAAATAGAGGAGGAGAACCGAGTTTTGTTTCAGAAAGCTAATGATGGGAGAAGTACTTGGATTGAATTGGATCTTTGCTCTTGAGGTTTCTTCCATGGCTGATCTGTGTAGTTCTACTGTATGTAGATCCATGTGTTGTATGTAGGATCTTTAAAGAACAAATCAAAGGGTGCTGCAGTCAAACATACTGTTGTTTTATCCACAGGAACATCTGGAAAGCTTCACTCTTTGAAGAACCCAACATTAGCAGGTTTTCTGTCAGAGATGGTTCAATGTCGATCTAGAGATCTTCACCTTGCCAGAGAACTCTTGAAGAACAGGTTAATAAAGATTTGTTTTCTGTGTTTAATCATATCCAAGAACCTGAGAAGAACCTCACTCATTTCCTAAGATAAGCCTGGATAACACACCTTGGATTGGGTTCCAGGCAGAACCAATGATGTGCAGCTAGAAGGACCTTCTGGGTCAGTTGTATACAAAAGTTTGTACAAGAGATTTGCTAGAACCTGTAACTGGTCTCTCAGGAGTGGCTTCTTCATCATGTTTATGAGCCGTCCATGTTTCACTGGTGTGAAGAACAGAATTCTTCACACCAATAAGAGTTACAATTCAATGAACTGAGCCACTTGTGCTGAAGCTGAGGCTGAGTGTAAAGCTGCAGCTCTTATGCAAATGCTCTGTAAGGTGAGACTGAATGTCTTCATCTGTCTAGATTTTGTCACCTCGATCACCAATGAAAGTTTCTGAGGAACCTCAGAGGAACACGCGGTCCTGTCAGGATGGAGGCCAAGCTCAGAGCTCCTTCAGGACGCGACTCACTGCGTCTCTCTCTCTCTCTCTCACCCACTGTTACCTGAAGGATATTTTAAAAAACTGTTCTCTTAATGATAACTCAGGTTCTTCACGAAGGTTCCTCACGCTGTTTCCTGGTTGGTTTCCTTATTGCTCACACATTTAGTTTTTCATTAGATTCGTCAAGCAGTTCCTCACTCCATTGATTCATTAATCAGATCTAGAGTTGATTTTAGACTCGGTTCCTTACTCAGTTCCTTATTCGGTCCCTCACTTTGTTTGATTAGAGTTTCCCACCTCAGGAGGTGTGTGTGTATGTGTGTGTGTGTGGAGTTTACATGTTCTCCCCGTGCTTGGTGGGTTTCCAGTTTCCTCCCACAGTCCAAAGTCACCACTGAACTTCAGGCTCCGCAGTTGGACTACAGAGGTTCCTAGATGGTTTGGTTGTTATCGTGCTACAGGCAGTAAACATTAACAGTAGCTCCATCGTCTTCACTAATGAGACTTTAGATTTGTAGTTATTTGTTTGCAGAAAAGTTTTATTGTTTCTTTTAATTAAACTCTCGTCTTGACTCGTCCTCCTGCAGAAATCGTATCTATTAATGACCAAATCAATCAATAATTTAATCAACTGATTGCTTTTTTATGTATGGGTCCATTTAATGATTCATTGTGTGTGTGTGTGTGTGTGTGTGTGTGTGTGTGTGTGTGGAGTACAACACATCTGGTACACACTCTCTGAGACTCTGATGGACTTTCTGTAGGTTTAGTGTTTATGATCGGACTTTTAGAGCGCGTGATTGATTTATATTTCATTAGAGAATAGAGGGATGAGAGAAAGCTGTAACAGGTGTGTGTGTGTGTGTGTGTGTGTGTGTGTGTGTGTGTGTGTGTGTGTGTGTTTACAGGAGTGTGTTTCATGCAACAAGGAACACAGCAGTTATTCAGTCTGAAGGTTCAGCTGATGTGTGTGAGTGTGCAGGAGCTCGGCCTGGCTGTGTGATTAGATTTTATTTTGAAATAAACAGTGTTATAACTGTCTCTCTGTTTGTCTCTTTGTCTCTCTCTCTCTCTCTCTCTCTCTCTCTGTCTCTCTCTGTCTCTCTCTCTCTCTGTCTCTCTCTCTCTCTCCGCCTGTCTGTGCGCTCAGCACTAATGGTGTGAGATTGATTTGTCTCCGCAGCCTTTTTAATGGTGTTTAAGTGGACCTGCAGGCGTACTCTCTCTCTCTCCCTCTCTCTCTCTCTCTTTCTGTCTCTCTGTCTCTCTCTCCCCCCCTCCCCCTCCAAAGTCATTTCTTCTGTCACGGTCGGAGAGCGAGTGCACTGAGAATAAAGAAGCAGAGGAACGATTTTTGTTTCTTTTTTATTTTTTCCCCTGCAGTAACCATAGCACTGAATCTCACAGTGACCCCCGACACACACACACACACACACACACACACACACACATATTCCCCGCCCCCTCCAGCACCAAGCTTTCTCTTGCACTAACGATTAAAAACGAGAAGAAAAACATCCACCTGAGGCTCTCGGGAACATCACAGTCCAGAACATCACTAATTCCCCGTGGAGTCGTTTTAAAGCGGGTAAAAGAGACGCGTAATAAAACCACGTCTGATAAATAAATGGCGTTACCGCGAGGGTCAGGGGTGAAGCGCCGTAATGAAGCTGTAATGACGCCCGGTGGTGTTTGGAGCTGGGCTCACTGAGCAGCTCCACAATGTGTGTGTGTGTGTGTGTGTGTGTGTGTGTGTGTGTGTGTGTGTGTGTGTGTGTGAGAGAGAGAGAGTGCTAGAGTGAGAGGCGAAGTGTTTGAACGCAGTGGTGAGAATAGAAGACAGATTAGATCACAGAGACAGACAGAAGACAGAAAGAGACAAAAAGAGACAGAAAGAGACAGAGTGAGACAGAGTGAGACGGTCTGGAGCTGATGGAGAGCCAGAGCAGGTTTAATGTCAGAACCAGCGCTGCATCTGTATTTAAGTTCTGTATAAAGTGTGTGTGTGTGTGTGTGTGTGTGTGTGTGTGTGTGTGTGTGTGTGTAAGAGACTGAAACACAGCCACATGCGGCGTCATGAACCCAGTTTGCAGGAATCTGCACAAGCTGCAGCGACGTGACTCATCGTTTCATCCCACCTTCCGCATCATTCCTCAGTTTTAGCTAAAAATGGATCGATAACCTCAAAGAACGAGTTTCACCTGAATCTGACATCCGTCTCCTAGCGGCGGTCTGAGGCTCCGCCCACACACACACACAGGTTCTGTGTTTTAGTCTCCGCTCTGCACAAAAGGTCAAAAGGTGTATTCTGTTAGAGTTTCTGTTGCACATGGATGTGAAAATCGTTTATTTAAAAAAGACAAAAGCTCTGACTTCACAGTGTGTGTGTGTGTGTGTGTTATAAACGTGCTAAGACACGCACCTAACTCTGTTTCAGTGGCATTCTGGTGTAGCAGTGTGTGTGTGTGTGTGTTTGGTGTAGCAGTGTGTGTGTGTGTGTTTGGTGTAGCAGTGTGTGTGTGTGTGTTTGGTGTAGCAGTGTGTGTGTGTGTGTTTCTGCGTAGCTGTGTGTCCTGGGAGTGAGAGCTGAGTGTAAGTTTCTGAAGAGAGCCGAAGAGACGTGATGAAGTGTTTGAGTCACGTGTACAGTGAATAAACGTCACGTGTGTGTGTGTGTGTGTGTGTGTGTGTGTGTGGTCCTTAACTTGACGTCTCGTACGTGGTTCGAGCGAATCAGCATCATGGTGATCCTCTTGAACTGTGTGACTCTGGGGATGTACCAGCCCTGCGAGAACATCGACTGCACCTCGGACCGCTGCCAGATTCTACAGGTAGCCACTTCACTTCATCACACACACACACACACACACACACACACACACACGCACACACACACCTCTGTCATTCTCTCTCTCTATCTGAAGATGTGTAAGACACGCCCCCTGTTCATATCGCCCCTGCCTGTCACCTTATCACGTTACCATGACAACCAAGATTTGCTTCCTCCGTAGCTCCTCAGTTCAGACAAACAATCTGTAAAAGGTGCAGCTTTCCAAGCACCCGGTTCTCATCCTTTAATAGTTTAACTCTCAGACGTGATTGGTCTACGGATCTGATTTAATGATGTCACAAACTCAACTTAAACATAGCCCCGCCCCCCACTGAAAGCACTGAGCTTTTTGTGTGTGCGCCCCCTGCTGCATGTGAGGAGAATTACAACCAAAATGAAACGCATCGCTTTTTTAATCTTTAAAGGTGACTCCGCCCCCGGTGGTCGAACTATGTATACAGTGAAGCCCCAGATTGCAAGTAACACGGTTCGTGGTTTCTATCGTCTCCCCTGCTGGGACTTAGTGCTCGTCTCTTACTGGTATAATCAACATCCGTGCACGCGTGTACTGTTTACTATAACGCTATGATTACGTGTGTGTGTGTGTAAAACATGTTTTATTTTGTGTCTGTATGTGTGTACAGCACGCGTGTAAAGCAAAAGCAAGTCTCATTAGAGAGGTTAAAGATCCATTTTCTCTCTTTTTTAACACACACACACACCTTCCTACTTTTGCCTTCACACACACACACACACACACACACTTTCTCCCTGCTCTACACAGAAACACTGCTCTGTCGCGATTCAAGGTTCCTTATTTCTTATGGGAAAATTCAATTTGGTTTACGAGTGTTTTGGAATACGAGCCCACTTCTGGAACAAATTATGCTCATAATCCAAGGTTTCACTGTATTGTGAAATTCCTTTTAAGCTGAATAAATGAATAAATAAATAAAACACAATTATGTTAAATGTAGAAAAAGAAAGTCTGCAAATAATTAATTATTTAAAAAATTCTTAAACAAGAGTATTATTTTTTTTAGCTTTTCTAGAATGTCTACATATAGATGATTATTATGGGCTGAAACACACTTTAATAAGACAACAGAGACACGTCGTCATGGTTATTTGTCACGTGGTTTGGTTGCACACACACGGTTTTATCTGACTCACGGTCCGGGTGTCTCCCAGCGGCTGGCGCTAATCTCACTCAGTTGTCGGAACGTTCACCAAGGGGCCAATCAGAGTCCTCGTTAACGCATCACATGATCCTGTAACGTCGTTATCAGTCAGACGCTTCCCGAGATGGGATCTAATCAGCGCCGGATCCAGAGACAAAAACACACTGACACAGACCCTGCGCTTCGTCCCATCGTTATGCCTCCTGTAATTCCCCAGTCTTGTGTTTAACGGCTCCATGCATGGGTGTGTGTATAGGGCTCCGTTTTCTCGTTTGACTTTACGTGTGGTCACATGACCTTAAACTCTGGGGTGCTGGTTAAAAAGCGCGATCCTGATCGAACAGGTCAGAACAATCGGGTGAAAACCTGAAAACCGTGTTGTGGGCGGAGCTTAGGGTGAGCTCAGGTAGTGATGTCATTAGGGGCATGTCCAAAACAAGCTGCAAAATGATTAGAGACAAACCTCAGGGACAGCTTCGTCTTCTCCTATTCCTTATTTCTTTTACTCCTTATTTCGTCTTTTTCTCTTGTTAATTGTATTCTCCTTTTTTATTATCTTTTTTCTTTTCTTTTTTTCCTTTGCTTCGAAAAATATTTCCAATCTCTTTTCTTTCTGTCTCTTATCCTTGTTCCCCTCAGTCTCTTATTGTCTATTAGCCCAGCTCCTTTTCATCACCCTTTCATTTTCTTCTGTTTCGTAAATTTCCTGCGAGCAAAATGTCCTAAAGTGCTTTAAACCCTCATCACGGTGTTACTGCGACCCTGAAATACACGAGAAACACATTAACACCTGAACAAATAACCTCATGTAACCTCTCAAGTGTTAAATACATTATCTATCTATAATATAATATAATATAATATAATATAATATAATATAATATAATATAATATAATATAATGGTTGGAACGTGTAGAGTGATATATTACTGTATAATACATGATGTGTATAATATTACACAGACTTGACATTTGTAACATTATTTTTTTTTTCAGATTGTCATTAAATACAGATCCACATGCAGAAAGTCCAGATGTAAATTAGAGCGAGTGTTCTGTCTCTGTCCTCATTAATTAATCCTGGATAAGTTCATTTATATTAGGGTTCTGTAGAGTTCTGTTGGGTTCTGTAGGGTTCTATATACTGTAGCTCTACAGGGATTTTTAGCGTTCTCTAGGGTTCTCTAGGGTTCTGTAGGGTTCTGTGTGACGTGGATGGTGACAGAGCCCGTGTGTTCCATGTCTCAGGCGTTCGATGCGTTTATCTACATCTTCTTTGCGCTGGAGATGGTGGTGAAGATGGTGGCTCTGGGGATCTTCGGCCGTCGCTGTTACCTTGGCGATACGTGGAACAGACTGGACTTCTTCATCGTCATGGCAGGGTAAAGACACACACACACGCGCACACACACACACACACACACACACACACACACACACACACACACACACACGCCTGTCACACAAGTCTGCCTGATGGTCAGTGGGTGGAGCCAAATCTACGGTGGCCCTGAAGTGCAAAACAAATTAACAAAACAGAAAACAAATTAACAAATTCAAATACAAATTAACAAAATGGAAAACAAAAAAACTTAACTGAAAACAAAATAACAAAACAGAAAACAAATAAACAAATTTAAAAACAATTTAACAAAACGGTAAACAAAATGACTAATTTAAAAACAAAATGTCAAAACCCAAAACAAAATAACAAAACCCAAAACTTATTTGTATTTTGTTTTGGGTTTTGTTGTTTAGTTTTTGTTATTTTGTTTTTCGTTTTGTTAATTTGTATTGCAGTTCTCGGCCCGTCAGATACAAACCGGAAAAGGTAGGTATAGTTTGCGAATGAAATTCTTACCGCTGATTAGACGGGACATCTGTCACTTAAGATATACAGGAAGTACTGTAGTAGCGGTAGATTCATGTGTGTGTATGAATGTGCAAACGTGTCCTGTCCTTATTGTGGTTTCAAATGTGGCGTTCTTACGGTGGCCCTGAAGTCAGTTTTTTGCACTTCACGGCCACCGTAGTTTAAAGTGAAGCAGAACACACAAGAAACAAAGATAAAGAAACAAGTTCCTACTTCCTGTATATCTTAAGTGACAGATGTCTCGTCCAATCAGCGGTAAGAATTTCATTCACAAACTATACCTACCTTTGCCGGTTTGTATCTGACGGGCCGAGAAGCGCAATACAAATTAACAAAATGGAAAACAAAATAACTAATTAGTTTTGGGTTTTGATCTTTTGTTTTTGAATTATTATTATACACATATTATTTCTTGTGTGTGTGTGTGTGTGTGTGTGTGTGTGTGTCTGTGTGTGACGGTATTTAGTGGTTCCTCAGGTCATTGGAGTTTATTCCTTTTAACTCACTGCACGCCTTTTCACTGATTCTTCTGTGTCATCAGACACACACACACACACACACACACACACACACACACACACACAGGGTGGATATTTCTGGACTGTTCAGTCAGCTGAGAGCACAGCTCTCTTTTCTCTGGCATGCATTTGTGTGTGTGTGTGTGTGTGTGTGTGTGTGTGTGTGTATTTTTAGCTGTAATCAGTAACACAGTGATGTGGAGGTGGAGACTCTGCTCTCAGTTTCCCTAATGATCAGTTTCTTTACATCACACCCAGAACAATCACCGAGTCGACACACTGCGGAGTCGCTGCTCTCCGTCCTCATCAGCTCCTCCTGCTGCATGAATAATTCATGCTAACGCCACGTGTGTGTGTGTGTGTGTGTGTGTGTGTGTGTGTGTGTGCGCGTGTGTCAGAGAGAGTGGGGGCAGTTAGTAGTTGAGTACTGCGATGAGAGTGGCTCAAAAAAGACTGAAGTTGTCCTGGTACTGATCGAGGGAGCAGCGCTGGTTCGAGTGTGTACTGCGCCCCGCCCACAAAAAATTTATTATTTTTTTTTTTTAAAGCTCTACTTTTACTGTAACATTTTATTTAGACATTTGCAACAACACAGATAAATAATCATATAATTATAATCATATAATCAATTAATAATAATTATGTTTAGAATTTTATTACAATATACATACAGTATCAAATTTATCAAAGGCTGCAAATAGGAATCAAATGAACCTCACAGACTGTTAATTATTTAACTTTGCTCAGGACCTCACCAGAATCACACACACATCCTTTATGATGTCATTATAGTGAGAGTGTAACTCAGTAGTGAGATAGTGAGGGTGAAGTGGTTGTGCTGCAGGTACCGAAACAGTGTGTGTGTCAGTGTTGGGGGACGTTACTGTTTAAAGTAACTAATTACATTACAAAATTACTGTCTTTAAAAGGTCAGTTACATTACAGTGTTACTTTCTGATAAAAGTAACTAGTTCAGTACTTTCCACTGCAGAATAAAATGAAAACTCCTTTGTGATTCCTCATGCATGTTGTTTTAGTCAAGACCTTTATAATTATTCTACCATCATCACTTAGTGAAGTTCAGCCCATAATTTGTTAACTACTAATACCCCTATCTCACCTACTAATACCCCTATCTCACTTACTGATACCCCTATCTCACCTACTAATACCCCTATTTCACCCACTAATACCCCTATCTCACCTACTAATAGAGACACACCTGAGTCTCACACTGTTTAGTCTCACACTGTTTAGTCTCACATGCCTGAGTCTCACACTCCTGAGTCTCACACTCCTGAGTCTCACACACCTGAGTCTCACACTTTTTAGTCTCACACTTTTTAGTCTCACACTCCTAAGTCTCACACTCCTGAGTCTCACACTCCTGAGTCTCACATGCCTAAGTCTCACACTCCTGAGTCTCACACTCTTGAGTCTCACACTCCTGAGTCTCACACTCCTGAGTCTCACACTCCTGAATCTCACACTCCTGAGTCTCACACTTCTTCGTCTCACACTTCTTCGTCTCACACGCCTGAGTCTCACACGCCTGAGTCTCACACTTTTTAGTCTCACACTTTTAAGTCTCACACTCCTAAGTCTCACACTCCTAAGTCTCACACTCCTGAGTCTCACATGCCTAAGTCTCACACTCCTGAGTCTCACACTCCTGAGTCTCACACTCCTTAGTCTCACACTCCTGAATCTCACACTCCTGAGTCTCACACTCCTGAGTTTCACACTTCTTCGTCTCACACGCCTGAGTCTCACACTTCGTAGTCTCACACGCCTGAGTCTCACACTCCTGAGTCTCACACTGTTTAGTCTCACACTGTTTAGTCTCACACGCCTGAGTCTCACACGCCTAAATCTCACACACCTGAGTCTCACACTTTTTAGTCTCACACGCCTGAGTCTCACACGCCTGAGTCTCACACGCCTGAGTCTCACACTCCTGAGTCTTATACACCTGAGTCTTACACTCCTGAGTCTCACACTATTTAGTCTCACACACCTGAGTCTCACACACCTGAGTCTCACACTCCTGAGTCTCACACTCCTGAGTCTCTCACAACTGAGTCTCACACTTCTTAGTCTCACACTTCTTAGTCTCACATGCCTGAGTCTCACACACCTGAGTCTCACACACCTGAGTCTCACACTCCTGAGTCTCACACTCCTGAGTCTCACACTCCTGAGTCTTACACTGTTTAGTCTCACACTCCTGAGTCTCACACACCTGAGTCTCACACTTTTTAGTCTCACACGTCTGAATCTCACACTCCTAAGTCTCACACTCCTAAGTCTCACACACCTGAGTCTCACACTCCTAAGTCTCACACTCCTGAGTCTCACACTCCTGAGTCTCACATGCCTAAGTCTCACACTCCTGAGTCTCACACTCCTGAGTCTCACACTCCTGAGTCTCACACTCCTGAGTCTCACACGCCTGAGTCTCACACGCCTGAGTCTCACACTTCTTAGTCTCACACGCCTGAGTCTCACACTGTTTAGTCTCACACGCCTGAGTCTCACACGCCTAAATCTCACACGCCTAAGTCTCACACTTTTTAGTCTCACACGCCCGAGTCTCACACACCTGAGTCTCACACGCCTGAGTCTCACACTCCTGAGTCTTATACACCTGAGTCTTACACTCCTGAGTCTCACACTATTTAGTCTCACACACCTGAGTCTCATACACCTGAGTCTCACACTCCTGAGTCTCACACTTTTTAGTCTCACACTCCTGAGTCTCACAATCCTGAGTCTTACACTTTTTAGTCTCACACGCCTGAGTCTCACACTACTGAGTCTCACACTCCTGAGTCTCACACTTCTTAGTCTCACACACCTGAGTCTCACACACCTGAGTCTCACACTCCTGAGTCTCACACGCCTGAGTCTCACACGCCTGAGTCTCACACTCCTGAGTCTCACACTTCTTAGTCTCACACACCTGAGTCTCACACACCTGAGTCTCACACTCCAGAGTCTCACACGCCTGAGTCTCTCACAACTGAGTCTCACACTTCTTAGTCTCACACGCCTGAGTCTCACACACCTGAGTCTCACACTCCTGAGTCTCACACTCCTGAGTCTCACACTCCTGAGTCTCACACTCCTGAGTCTCACACTCCTGAGTTTCACACTTCTTCGTCTCACACGCCTGAGTCTCACACTCCTGAGTCTCACACTGTTTAGTCTCACACACCTGAGTCTCACACTTTTTAGTCTCACACGCCTGAGTCTCACACTCCTGAGTCTTATACACCTGAGTCTTACACTCCTGAGTCTCACACTATTTAGTCTCACACTCCTGAGTCTCACACTCCTGAGTCTCACACTCCTGAGTCTCACACGCCTGAGTCTCTCACAACTGAGTCTCACACTTCTTAGTCTCACACTTCTTAGTCTCACATGCCTGAGTCTCACACACCTGAGTCTCACACTCCTGAGTCTCACACACCTGAGTCTCACACACCTGAGTCTCACACTCCTGAGTCTCACACTCCTGAGTCTCAGACTGTTTAGTCTCACACTCCTGAGTCTCACACACCTGAGTCTCATACACCTGAGTCTCACACTCGTGAGTCTCACACTTTTTAGTCTCACACTCCTGAGTCTCACACTCCTGAGTCTCACACTTCTTAGTCTCACACACCTGAGTCTCACACACCTGAGTCTCACACTCCTGAGTCTCACACGCCTGAGTCTCTCACAACTGAGTCTCACACTTCTTAGTCTCACACGCCTGAGTCTCACACTCCTGAGTCTCACACACCTGAGTCTCACACGCCTGAGTCTCACACGCCTGAGTCTCACACGCCTGAGTCTCACACTCCTGAGTCTCACACTTCTTAGTCTCACACACCTGAGTCTCACACTCCAGAGTCTCACACGCCTGAGTCTCTCACAACTGAGTCTCACACTTCTTAGTCTCACACGCCTGAGTCTCACACTCCTGAGTCTCACACTTCTTAGTCTCACACTCCTGAATCTCACACTCCTGAGTCTCACACTCCTGAGTTTCACACTTCTTCGTCTCACACGCCTGAGTCTCACACTCCTGAGTCTCACACTGTTTAGTCTCACACTGTTTAGTCTCACACGCCTGAGTCTCACACGCCTAAATCTCACACACCTGAGTCTCACACTTTTTAGTCTCACACACCTGAGTCTCACACTTTTTAGTCTCACACGCCTGAGTCTCACACTCCTGAGTCTTATACACCTGAGTCTTACACTCCTGAGTCTCACACTATTTAGTCTCACACTCCTGAGTCTCACACTCCTGAGTCTCACACGCCTGAGTCTCACACGCCTGAGTCTCTCACTTCTTAGTCTCACACTTCTTAGTCTCACATGCCTGAGTCTCACACACCTGAGTCTCACACTCCTGAGTCTCACACTCCTGAGTCTCACACACCTGAGTCTCACACACCTGAGTCTCACACTCCTGAGTCTCACACTCCTGAGTCTCACACTGTTTAGTCTCACACTCCTGAGTCTCACACACCTGAGTCTCACACTTTTTAGTCTCACACATCTGAATCTCACACTCCTAAGTCTCACACTCCTGAGTCTCACACTCCTGAGTCTCACACTCCTGAGTCTCACACGCCTGAGTCTCACACTCCTTAGTCTCACACGCCTGAGTCTCACGCCTGAGTCTCACACTGTTTAGTCTCACACTGTTTAGTCTCACACGCCTGAGTCTCACACGCCTAAATCTCACACTTTTTAGTCTCACACGCCCGAGTCTCACACACCTGAGTCTCACACGCCTGAGTCTCACACGCCTGAGTCTTATACATCTGAGTCTTACACTCCTGAGT
Organism: Clarias gariepinus; assembly: GCF_024256425.1. Classification (NCBI taxonomy): domain Eukaryota; kingdom Metazoa; phylum Chordata; class Actinopteri; order Siluriformes; family Clariidae; genus Clarias; species Clarias gariepinus. The sequence goes on along the minus strand of NC_071115.1, from coordinate 31,572,494 downwards.
CTCACACTATTTAGTCTCACACACCTGAGTCTCACACTTCTGAGTCTCACACTTTTTAGTCTCACACTCCTGAGTCTCACAATCCTGAGTCTTACACTTTTTAGTCTCACACGCCTGAGTCTCACCCGCCTGAGTCTCACACTCCTGAGTCTCACACTCCTGAGTCTCACACTTCTTAGTCTCACACACCTGAGTCTCACACACCTGAGTCTCACGCTCCTGAGTCTCACGCTCCTGAGTCTCACACGCCTGAGTCTCTCACAACTGAGTCTCACACTTCTTAGTCTCACACGCCTGAGTCTCACACGCCTGAGTCTCACACTCCTGAGTCTCACACTCCTGAGTCTCACACTCCTGAGTCTCACACTATTTAGTCTCTTACACCTGAGTCTCTCACACCTGAGTCTCTCACACCTGAGTCCCACACTTCTTAGTCTCACACTCCTGAGTCTCACACGCCTGAGTCTCTCACACCTGAGTCCCACACTTCTTAGTCTCACACTTCTTAGTCTCACACTCCTGAGTCTCACACGCCTGAGTCTCATACACCTGATTCTCACACGCCTAAATCTCACACGCCTAAATCTCACACTTTTGAGTCTCATTCACCTGAGTCTCACACTCCTGAGTCTCACACGCCTGAGTCTCACACTTTTTAGTCTTACACGCCCGAGTCTCACAAGCCCGAGTCTCACACTCCCGAGTCTCACACTCCTGAGTCTTACACACCTGAGTCTTATACACCTAAGTCTTACATTCCTGAGTCTCACACTGTTTAGTCTCACACACCTGAGTCTCATACACCTGAGTCTCACACTCCTGAGTCTCACACTTTTTAGTCTCACACTTTTTAGTCTCACACACCTGAGTCTCACACTGTTTAGTCTCACATGCCTGAGTCTCTCACACCTGAGTCTCTCACACCTGAGTCTCTCACATCTGAGTCTCACACTTCTTAGTCTCACACACCTGAGTCTCACACGCCTAAATCTCACACTTCTTACTCTCATACACCTGAGTCTCACACGTGTTAGTCTCACACTTCTTAGTCTCACACACCTGAGTCTCACACTCCTGAGTCTTACACGCCCAAGTCTCACACGCCCGAGTCCCACACGCCCGAGTCTCACACTCCCGAGTCTCACACTCCTGAGTCTTACACACCTGAGTCTTACACACCTGAGTCTCACACGCCTGAGTCTCACACTCCTGAGTCTTATACACCTAAGTCTTACACTCCTGAGTCTCACACTGTTTAGTCTCACACACCTGAGTCTCACACGTTTTAGTCTCACATGCCTAAGTCTTACACACCTGAGTCTCACACTCCTAAGTCTCACACTTCTTAGTCTCACACAACTGAGTCTCACACACCTGAGTCTCACACTGTTTAGTCTCACACTGTTTAGTCTCACACTCCTAAGTCTCACACGTTTTAGTCTCACATGCCTAAGTCTTACACACCTGAGTCTCACACTCCTAAGTCTCACACTTCTTAGTCTCACACAACTGAGTCTCACACACCTGAGTCTCACACTGTTTAGTCTCACACTGTTTAGTCTCACACGCCTGAGTCTCACACTCCTGAGTCTCACACACCTGAGTCTCTCACACCTGAGTCTCACACTTCTTAGTCTCACACGCCTGAGTCTCACACGCCTGAGTCTCACACGCCTAAATCTCACACTCCTTACTCTCACACTCCTGAGTCTCACACTGTTTAGTCTCACATGCCTTAGTCTCACATGCCTTAGTCTCACACTTCTTAGTCTCACATTCCTGAGTCTCACATTCCTGAGTCTCACACGCCTGAGTCTCACACACCGGAGTCTCACACACCTGAGTCTCACACACCTGAGTCTCACACTCCTGAGTCTCACACTTTTTAGTCTCACACTGTTTAGTCTCACACGCCTAAATCTCACATTCCTTACTCTCACACTCCTGAGTCTCACACGCCTGAGTCTCATACACCTGAGTCTCACCTGCCTAAATCTCACACTCCTGAGTCTCACACTGTTTAGTCTCACATGCCTTAGTCTCACATTCCTGAGTCTCACATTCCTGAGTCTCACACGCCTGAGTCTCACACTTCATAGTCTCACACTGTTTACTCTCATACACCTGAGTCTCACACACCTAAGTCTCACACTCCTGAGTCTCACATGCCTGAGTCTCACACACCTAAGTCTCACACTCCTGAGTCTCACACACCTGAGTGTTACACTGATTCATTTCATTACACACAGTACATGACGTGACACAGCTACACACTTCTATCTTCTGCTCGTGTCTCTGTTCCTTCCTTTGTTTTTCCTAAATTGGGAACCTGATGACTCTTAAATCTTCTTATTTATTTATTTTTTTATTTATTTACTTAAATCTGACGAGCATCAGGACATCACACTCTTCCAATTAAGAGTCCAGTCCAACCCATTTCCCCCTGATGTGTTGTGTTCCTGCAGGTGACCCAAGGTAATGTCCACTAGCCCCT
>NC_071115.1:31560000-31565000 GCF_024256425.1 Clarias gariepinus | reverse complement strand
ATCTCCAAAAACTTTACACCCAACAACATTATCTCTATAAACTTTACACCCAACAACATTATTTCCATAAACCTTACACCCAAGCCCATCACTGCTCTAAACTTTACACCCAACACCATTATTTCCATAAACTTTACACTCAACAACATTATCTCCATAAACTTTACACCCAACAACATTATTTCCATAAACTTTACACCCAACAACATTATTTCCACCCAACAACATTATTTCCATAAACTTTACACCCAACAACATTATTTCCATAAACCTTACACCCAACAACATTATTTCCATAAGCTTTACACCCAACAACATTATCTCCATAAACCTTACACCCAAGCCCATCACTGCTCTAAACTTTACACCCAACAACATTGTTTCCATAAACTTTACACCCAACAACATTATTTCTATAAACTTTACACCCAACACCATCACAGCTTTAAACTTTACACCCAACACCATTATTTCCATAAACTTTACACTCAACACCATTATCTCCATAAACTTTACAACCAACAACATTATTTTCATAAACTTTACACCCAACAACATTATTTCCATAAAGTTTACACCCAACTCCATTATTTCCATAAAGTTTACACCCAACACCATTATTTGCATAAACCTAACACCCAACACCATTATTTCCATAAAGTTTACACCCAACACCATTATTTGCATAAACCTAACACCCAACACCATTTTTTCCATATACTTTACACCCAACACCATCACAGCTATGAACTTTATACCCTACACCATTACGGCCATAAACATTACTTAGCGTTTCTGTAATTTATAATGATCATGTTGAATGTACTGTAGTGCTCAAGACCCACCCACTGTTGTTTAATAACAAGTTTGGAAAGCTTTTACTAATGTGAACTCAGATATTGTTTTGCTGAGTAGTCTGACTTTTGGAGAAGTCTGTATATATATGTCTGTGTTCATTACATATTGTTGCCTTCCGGGTGCAAAATCTTCCCCTCCTATAGTTTCCATGGCGACAGCATCAGGGGATTGTTTTATTACTCTTTTCAGTTTCTTGCTGTTGTTTTACTCTGCGATTGGATCAGGATGTATAACTCACTGCAGTTTTCCTTAACCAAATTTGTGACTAAGGGTCTGTATTTGTGAGAGTGTTGTCTCACCACTGATGTCTCACCACGCCGTTTTTTTTTCAATGTCCTTGTAAATGCTTGAACCTGATTGATGTGAAGTATGACATCACAGGCCAAATTTCTGCTCCAGAAAACACAATAAAGTGAATTCACCAACAGCACCTCCCTGGAATCTTCAGGAGCGCCCCCTAAGGGACAAACTGAAGAATCGGATGGAACTTTTATAAATTTAATGTAGATTTAAAGCACTTTCATGCCTACTTATCCAAGTGTTCAGACCGTCTCAAAATTAGATTCATTTGTCTTTAAACCTGCTTGCTTTTGGGTTTGGATTGGTTTCACACTGCACATGAGTACATGATTCCAAAAGCACAAAAAATGCCATTGCTTGAGGTGTGAGTAACGTCACACACATTTTAGTCAAAGCAAAGGCAAAATCTAAACAAAGCTTCCTGTGCATGCAGGACTCAGAGATCAATAAATGATATAAATTGTGAGTTTTAAACATTGTACGCTTCACATCCTCTGCTCCTCCTTTTTATGTTATTATTCATATTTCCAGAACACTGAGTTTCTGCAGCGCTGAAGCCCGGATCTTTTGCATCTCATGGCTCAATTCAGCAGCAAACACACACACACACACACACACACACACACACACACACAGCGTTTGATTCTTTTCCTGCAGATAAGTCAATTCAGAGTCAAATTACTTTCTCACCAGAGAACTCATCCTCCTGGGACTCGACCCCAATTACCATAAAATATTTAAGAATATATAATAGTTTCTCTTTTCTCTACTTTCTTTTTTTAACATAATCTATCTGTAAATCATTATCACTCTCACTTGCCTCAGAGTCTCTCCCTCTCTCTCTCTCTCTCTCTCTCTCTCTCTCTCTCTCTTTCAGCTTTATATGAAAAGTGACATTTAAACAAGAGAACCGAGTGAGTTTGGATAGAGTTGCCACTGGGGAAATCTCTACAGCGTCAAAATAGTCTGATCTGTTGGTTTTGTCTGTCATATGATCCCCAGACATGTGTGTGTGTGTGTGTGTGTGTGTGTGTGCGTGCGCGCTCTATAAGACTGGAATAAATTGCTTTGGGATTTTGCTTTGTGTTTGATCCAGATACATGACCTCTAAGTTTATTAATTAATTAATCTAATTATCTAATAGTAAGTGTCAATTGACAAATTTGTGACTGAACTACAGAAAAGGCAAAAAAGAAACAATTTCTTATGTTTTTTTTATAATGTTTTGTCTCCTCCGTTCTCAGTCCATCCGGAGTGACTCTCCCCACCCCCTACTACCAGCCCCAGGAGGAGGACGGGCGGCCCTTCATCTGCTCGTTAGCACAGGATAACGGGATCATGTCGTGCTCAGATGTTCCTCCACTGAGGGAAGGAGGGACGGAGTGCTGTTTGGATAAAGAGGACGCTCTCCAGGCCCTCGGATCAGAACCTAATGGCAGCTCCATGGGGCTCTGCGTCAACTGGAACCAGTACTATACCCGCTGTGTGACTGGGAACAGCAACCCCCACAAGGGCGCCATTAATTTTGACAACATCGGATATGCTTGGATCGTCATCTTTCAGGTAACATGGATATGTCAATGTTTGTTAAATGGACAGAAGGACAGGTACATTGGAAGATAAATAGAGGGATGGAATGATGTGCAGTAGATGAGTGGACAGATGAATAGATGAGTGAGTGGATCTACAGGTATGATGAATGGATGAATAGATGGTGGATGAATAGATGGATGTGCAGGTAGATGTGTGAATGTACAGTTATTCATATAAATGGGTAAATCCATGGTAGGTGTTGATTGGGTGAATGGTAGATATAAAGATAGTTGGAAGCAGGGCTGAATAAACATATGGGTGGATGGAGGGTTTAAGGGGTTGATGTACAGGTAGATGGATGGATGGGTGGATGAATGGATGGATGAATGGGTTGAATAAATGGGTGCGTGGAAGGACAGAAGGATAGACATATTGATGGATGCATGGATGGGTTTATGGACAGATGGTTAGGTTGATGGATGGATGGATGGATGGATGGATGGATGGATGGATGGATGGATGGAGATAAATGATTAGATAAAAGTTTAGAGTTCCTGTGCTTGTGGTGATGGAGTAGAGAAAGATCAGAGAGAGGGAGATGTAGTGTATCTGCTCTGTTCTCACTCACGTGGGACGTCTGTACATTTCTGTGTTTTTGTGTCTGAAGGTGATCACGTTAGAAGGCTGGGTGGAAATCATGTACTACGTGATGGACGCTCACTCGTTCTACAACTTCATCTACTTCATCCTGCTCATCATCGTAAGTTCCTGCTGTCTCAGACTCTCACTGTGCAGTGCAGTGCTCTCTCACTCAGAGGACCTGATGCTTTAGGGATCTGCTGAGGGAACGCTCCGGAACCCTGTAGAACCCTCACAGAGTGAGAATTGAGAAATTTAGGTGCTTAAGGTGGCTTTTCTACCCCACGTTCCCCACGTTCCCCTGGTTCCATGTTATTTTAGTGTGTTTAAGGTTACAGACTAGTTGCTGCTTTCTCCACTGCATATCATTGTGTGTATCGATTGTGATTCACTGTGTGAATGTGGTTTGTTCATATCTTCTGAAGTGAGGAACATGGAGCGAGCAGAGGTGTGAAGATCACATTTCACCCTGGACGTGATCCTTTTACTCTCTCTCTCTCTCTTCGACTGTTACGGCAGAACCACGTGTTATCTACACGCACTGTCAGCCGCATTCAGGTTTTTTCAGGACGAGACGCTCAGACAGACGGGAAGCGCTCTGCGAGGCACACGGGGGTAATGAGAGTAATAACACGGCTCGGCTCTGACTCCGACGCTCACGCCGACATTAATGACACACGGAGCAGCGCGTAAAGAGCGCACGGCTAACAGATTGGACAGACAGCTGCGTCACATTAACCTCGCGAGTCAAAACTGAAATAAATGTTTATGTGAGTCTTTAAAATAGACGACGTGACATTATCTCTCTCTCCTTATGGGTAGAAGATGAACTGTAATGGCTGCTGGTTAAATAGCACCATTACATCTTTATTCTCTTTATAGATCTGTGTGTTAGTGTGTGTGTGTGTGTGTGTGTCTATTTAATGATACTTTAAAATAGTGTGTGTGTTTGTCATGTGATAATTCTGCCAATTAAGTGATATTTAAAATGAACGAAGAGAGAAAACGTATAAAAATCACACGAAACGTCTGGAATATTCTTCACTCACTTTTTAAAAGAACAAACTTTGGCTGCTCACTGATTGGCAGTAACGGTGACAGTCATCAGGAGGCGTGTCTGAGTCTCTGAGTCCCTGAGTCACGTGGGCGTTTACGTGAGCAAAGCTCCCGTTGTTCAGAGTCGGGTCACGCAGCGGCTCAGGCCACGTGTCCGAGATCCACGTGTCCGAGATCCACGTTCACATTATCACAGTCACCTGCTGGGAGTCCACACCTCCGGGGTTTCTGGCCTGTTCTTCAGTAGAAGTAGATCATTTCCAAGGACAGTCCAAGGTCAAAACTATCACATAGCTGAGACAGATCTTTAATATATAACATAAATGTTTAAATGTTTGATTTTGTACAGGAGATTTGTTGTGATGAGGTTTTAAACGTTCAAGATGTTGTGAGATTCTGCAGCCGAGAGAGAGATTTAACTGTTTCTTAGTCAAACAAACACGTGTAAGTAAATATGTAGTTTTCCTCTTGGAGGAATTCAAATTTGTCTTGGCTTCAGCGCTGTTTAATTAGTGTGTCTGAGTGTGTGTGTGTGTGTGTGTGTGTGTGTGTGTGTGTGTTTGGCCACATTTCTCTCCAAATCAACACAGTTTGGGGGATTACAGGGCTTTGTT